>NC_088305.1:13488046-13643960 GCF_032854445.1 Liolophura sinensis | reverse complement strand
AGCCACTGAGGCTTTGCTGACATGGCATAGCCTGGAAGTGCCTATCTCTCACACCAAGCCAATGAGGCTTAGCTGACAGGGCATAACCTGGATGTGTCTATCTCTCACACCAAGCCACAGAGGCTTTGCTGACAGGGCATAGCCTGGATGTGTCTATCTCTCACACCAAGCCAATGAGGCTTGGCTGACAGGGCATAACCTGGATGTGCCTATCTCTCACACAAGCCAATGAGGTTGAGCTGACAGGGCATAGCCTGGATGTGTCTATCTCTCACACCAAGCCAATGAGGCTTAGCTGACAGGGCATAGCCTGGATGTGCCTATCTCTCACACCAAGCCAATGAGGCTTAGCTGACAGGGCATAACCCTGGATGTGCCTATCTCTCGCACCAAGCCAATGAGGCTTAGCTGACATGGCAGAGCCTGGATTTGCCTATCTCTCACACCAAGCCAATGAGGCTTAGCTGACAGGGCATAGCCTGGATGTGCCTATCTCTCACACCAAGCCAATGAGGCTTGGCTGACATGGCAGAGCCTGGATTTGCCTATCTCTCACACCAAGCCAATGAGGCTTAGCTGACAGGGCATAGTCCTGGATGTGCCTATCTCTCGCACCAAGCCAATGAGGTTGAGCTGACAGGGCATAGCCTGGATGTGCCTATCTCTCACACCAAGCCAATGAGGCTTGGCTGACATGGCATAGTTTGGATGTGCCTATCTCTCACACCAAGCCAATGAGGCTTAGCCTGACAGGGCATAGCCTGGATGTGCCTATCTCTCGCACCAAGCCAATGAGGTTGAGCTGACAGGGCATAGCCTGGATGTGCCTATCTCTCACACCAAGCCAATGAGGCTTGGCTGACATGGCATAGCCTGGATGTGCCTATCTCTCACACCAAGCAATGAGGCTTAGCTGACAGGGCATAGCCTGGATGTGCCTATCTCTCACACCAAGCCAATGAGGCTTAGCTGACAGGGCATAACCTGGATGTGCCTATCTCTCACACCAAGCCAATGAGGCTTGGCTGACAGGGCATAACCTGGATGTGCCTACCTCTCACACCAAGCCAATGAGGCTTAGCTGACATAGCATAGCCCTGGATGTATCTATCTCTCACACCAAGCCAATGAGGCTTAGCTGACAGGGCATAGCCTGGATTTGCCTATCTCTCACACCAAGCCAACAAGGCTTAGCTGACAGGGCATAGCCTGGATGTGTCTATCTCTCACACCAAGCCAATGAGGCTTGGCTGACAGGGCATAACCTGGATGTGCCTATCTCTCGCACCAAGCCAATGAGGTTGAGCTGACAGGGCATAGCCTGGATGTGTCTATCTCTCACACCAAGCCAATGAGGCTTAGCTGACATGCATAGCCTGGATGTGCTTATCTCTCACACCAAGCCAATGAGGCTTAGCTGACAGGGCATAACCTGGATGTGCCTATCTCTCGCACCAAGCCAATGAGGCTTAGCTGACATGGCAGAGCCTGGATTTGCCTATCTCTCACACCAAGCCAATGAGGCTTAGCTGACAGGGCATAGCCTGGATGTGCCTATCTCTCGCACCAAGCCAATGAGGTTGAGCTGACAGGGCATAGCCTGGATGTGCCTATCTCTCACACCAAGCCAATGAGGCTTGGCTGACATGGCATAGCTTGGATTGTGATCTCTCACACCAAGCAATGAGGCTTAGCTGACAGGGCAGAGCCTGGATGTGCCTATCTCTCGCACCAAGCCAATGAGGTTGAGCTGACAGGGCATAGCCTGGATGTGCCTATCTCTCACACCAAGCCAATGAGGCTTGGCTGACAGGGCATAGCCTGGATGTGCCTATCTCTCACACCAAGCCAATGAGGCTTAGCTGACAGGGCATAGCCTGGATTTGCCTATCTCTCACACCAAGCAACAAGGCTTAGCTGACAGGGCCTAGCCTGGATGTGTCTATCTCTCACACCAAGCCAATGAGGCTTGGCTGACAGGGCATAACCCTGGATGTTGCCTATCTCTCGCACCAAGCCAATGAGGTTGAGCTGACATAGCATAGCCTGGATGTATCTATCTCTCACACCAAGCCAATGAGGCTTAGCTGACATGGCATAGCCTGGATGTGCTTATCTCTCACACCAAGCCAATGAGGCTTAGCTGACAGGGCATAACCAGGATGTGCCTATCTCTCGCACCAAGCAATGAGGCTTAGCTGACATGGCAGAGCCTGGATTTGCCTATCTCTCACACCAAGCCAATGAGGCTTAGCTGACAGGGCATAGCCTGGATGTGCCTATCTCTCGCACCAAGCCAATGAGGTTGAGCTGACAGGGCATAGCCTGGATGTGCCTATCTCTCACACCAAGCCAATGAGGCTTGGCTGACATGGCATAGCTTGGATGTGCCTATCTCTCACACCAAGCCAATGAGGCTTAGCTGACAGGGCAGAGCCTGGATGTGCCTATCTCTCGCACCAAGCCAATGAGGTTGAGCTGACAGGGCATCAAGCCTGGATGTGCCGCCTATCTCTCACACCAAGCCAATGAGGCTTGGCTGACATGGCATAGCCTGGATGTGCCTATCTCTCACACCAAGCCAATGAGGCTTAGCTGACAGGGCATCAGCCTGGATGTGCCTATCTCTCACACCAAGCCAATGAGGCTTAGCTGACAGGGCATCCCTGGATGTGCCTATCTCTCACACCAAGCCAATGAGGCTTGGCTGACAGGGCATAACCTGGATGTGCCTACCTCTCACACCAAGCCAATGAGGCTTAGCTGACATAGCATAGCCTGGATGTATCTATCTCTCACACCAAGCCAATGAGGCTTAGCTGACAGGGCATAGCCTGGATTGTGTCTATCTCTCACACCAAGCCAATGAGGCTTAGCTGACAGGGCATAACCTGGATGTGCCTATCTCTCACACCAAGCCAATGAGGCTTGGCTGACAGGGCATAACCTGGATTTGCCTATCTCTCACACCAAGCCAATGAGGCTTAGCTGACATAGCATAGCCTGGATGTGTCTATCTCTCACACCAAGCCAATGAGGCTTAGCCTGACAGGGCATAACCTGGATGTGTCTATCTCTCACACCAAGCCACAGAGGCTTTGCTGACAGGGCATAGCCTGGATGTGTCTATCTCTCACACCAAGCCAATGAGGCTTGGCTGACAGGGCATAACCTGGATGTGCCTATCTCTCACACCAAGCCAATGAGGTTGAGCTGACAGGGCATAGCCTGGATGTGTCTATCTCTCACACCAAGCCAATGAGGCTTAGCTGACAGGGCATAGCCTGGATGTGCCTATCTCTCACACCAAGCCAATGAGGCTTAGCTGACAGGGCATAACCTGGATGTGCCTATCTCTCGCACCAAGCCAATGAGGCTTAGCTGACATGGCAGAGCCTGGATTTGCCTATCTCTCACACCAAGCCAATGAGGCTTAGCTGACAGGCATAGCCTGGATGTGCCTTTCTCTCACACCAAGCCCAATGAGGCTTGGCTGACATGGCAGAGCCTGGATTTGCCTATCTCTCACACCAAGCCAATGAGGCTTAGCTGACAGGGCATAGGTCTGGATGTGCCTATCTCTCGCACCAAGCCAATGAGGTTGAGCTGACAGGGCATAGCCTGGATGTGCCTATCTCTCACACCAAGCCAATGAGGCTTAGCTTGACATAGCATAGCCTGGATGTGTCCTATCTCTCACACCAAGCCAATGAGGCTGAGCTGACAGGGCATAGTTTGGATATGCCTATCTCTCACACCAAGCCACTGAGGCTTAGCTGACATGACAGAGCCTGGATTTGCCTACTCTCACACCACGCCAACAAGGGCTTAGCTGACAGGGCATAGCCTGGAGTGCCTGTCTCTGAAACTAAGCCAATGAGGCTTAGCTGACAGGGCATAACCTGGATTTGCCTATCTCTCACACCAAGATAGTAAGGCTTGGCTGATAGGGCATAGCCTGGATTTGCCTATCTCTCACACAAAGCCAATGAGACTTAGCTGATAGGGCATAGATTGGATGTGCCTATCTCTAACACCCAAGCCACTGAGGCTTGGCTGACAGGGCATAACTGGATGTGCCTCTCACACCATGCCACTGAGTCATAGCCTGATTTGCCTATCTCTCACACCAAGCCACTTCATTATGGTGGGAGGAAACCGGGCACAGCCCGGTGGAAACCAACAACCATCTTCAGCTTGCTGGCAGACCTTCCCATGTACGGCCCGGAGAAGAAGCCAGCATGAGCTTGACTTGAACTCACAGCGACCGCATTGATGAGAGGCTCTTGGGTCATTACGCTGCTACATAGCTACTGAAGTGTATGTCTACATACTAGTTCGAGATTACTTTGATGTAACGTTTGACAAAATTTTGTTCGGGCCAAGGTTAGCTATAAACGAACGTCTGCCTTGAGGCCACCCTTGATTGAACAACTTGCTAAGCCTAACGTCAGCAATCTCAGATTTATGCATATGTACCATCTAGTAGGCCTACTATGATTCATTATGTGATATTTTCTAGACTCTATACACCTTAATTTTAAGGTTTTCATGTCAGATCAAATAAAGTTAAACAGAGCACAGCTGGTTTTTATATACATGTATGTTTGAACTAAAGGTCATGGCCATACACAGATGTCTACATGTATATGTCAATGAATGGCAATTGTGCACCGATTTAATACCAATCTTCCTTATAAACATTTAAATGAGACAATAAAACCCACGAAATGTCATAAATGAAGACTTCATACAGCTGATCGCAGATCGTACGCTACATCACCCGTCAAAATGGGAGGCTATTTTATTGTGGGTTATATATACAGTCTACAAGCCTTACAGGTGATGAATGTCAAAGTGCGATCATCCGTCAATGAAACCAGCATCGTTCATTAGAAAACAAATAAAACACGCCTCGGGTTAGGCCTACTTACCTCTTGTCCAGGCAGGCTATCCACTCAGATACCATTTTCACCATGGAATCGCTATGACTGAACGACCTGGCTTTTTAAGGGCATTGGTGGGGCAGAAATTTAACCAAATGTTTCGCTGCGGCGTACGATGGAAATCAGACGGTCACGTAGCCCAGCCCAAAATTAGTAATAATTTAGCAATTAAACTCCATATTTGCCCCGCGAACACAAAGTCCATTCAGCTTTGAGAAAATCAGGCATCATTTTTCAGGTATTAATAATTTGGCCCGATCAAACAGGTTGTCATCGACAGGGACACCAAACAGCAGCGGTGTTGAAATCCTTCATCCTTTGCAACTCGTTTCACCTGCTAACAAAGCTAGCATAGCCGCAAAACGCACAAAGGGAGAGAAGCGCAGATCTTGCACTGTCTTCGCTAAGTGGTCTTTATGTTGCCTCCCTTGAATCATGATCTAAACAATGTTGGTTACATAGGCCTTCATGTTCGTCTGAAACCGTTTCTGTACAAGTATACTTACTCAAATATTCAGTTTTCAATTAAAATACAATATAAAATAAATATAATAAAAAAGGAACTTGCAGAATAGACAGTAAAGCCGGAGTACCGATGATGTTAAAGACATTATTATGATATTTCATATACCGCGTATAGGTATATTTTTGAACGTCGGCTCTGCATTCTCCACAATTTCAACAAGAATGAGTAAGGCAGGCACAAGGGACAATGTTGAGTTTCACTAAAAAAATCAGTTTGTCATGTTTGAACTCACGAGTTAATCCGAATCGAATTAATTTAAAACACTGGGAAAACTTGTCTAGTCTTCATGCATAACAAAGTAGGCCTATCATTATTATTATACATAATTAAACCTTACAATAATTACAATATTGTAACAACAATTACAATTTTGTAACAACAATTACAATGTTGTATCAACAATTACAATTATGTAACGATAATAATAAGAAAAAATTGCGTGACATTACCTGAAAATACTTTATTTTCACATAAGTAGTTCAATAATTCATCTGGATCGTAGACTGGTGTGCTAAATGCACCAACCTGATACAGTGTAACCGATCAAATTACAGCATTCATATTTACTGCCAGAAAAGTGATAAACGGAAAATTTGATGTTAGAATAGTTATTAAATATATTTGACAAAGCATTAAATGAAAAGGGTTAGACCATATGATTTTAATGACATGAGAAAAGCGTATATAGAAAAAGCGAACGAATCAATGACGTCAACGTAATTAATTAGAGCTGCCCATACCAGTACATCATCATTATAAAAACCGATTTGTTAACCGTACTTGGTATGGTCTGACAGCAACCTGCGGATGGTCGTGGGTTTCGTCTGGGCACTGCCCGGTTTCCTCCCACCATAATGGTATAAGCGAAATATTCTTGAGCGCGGCGTAAAACACCAATCAAATAAATAAATAAATAAATAAATAAATAAATAAATAAAAACCGATTAATATGGATTTGTACAATTATAACTGCATTTGATTTGTGTTTGAAATAATTAATAAATACAAAAGAAGATGCACGGATTTAGTTATCCATTTTCTTATTTATTTTTGAGAGGTGAAATTTGATTGAACTAATATGTGCTTTAATACTGGTCGCGTCACTATGTCACTATGAAAAATGTATAGAGTATATGGAATAGAAGAACTCTTGAAGTGCGCCCTCCCATTGAGTAGGAAGATACTACCGCGGTTCTCTCCCTTATTTCATACATGTGTATTTCCATCAAACTACTCACTCTGCCCTTACATTCATGTAAATCAAATGAAATCAACCAGTTTTCCATTTGTCTCATCAAGCTCTGCGGGTAGTGGCTTTGCTTTGTTTCTGTTTTGTCAAAGATTCACAGAGCAAAATAATCCTGGTTGTTGTCACAGTAAAGAATTCCGGCTGGCTTTGCGTGTCTACTAAAGAAACCAATGTACACCTATCTTTAATGCCGACTTAAGTTAATAATAAGCAGCTAACAAGAATTGATCTGTCTTATGATCTGTACTATTCATTTACCGAGTGGCCTGGTATGAGTGCAAGATGTCGTCGAATTTTTGCGATATTTCGTAGCTATAGTGAATTCGTTTTTTTTTTGTTTTTTTTTTTCTCATCTGCTTGATTGGTTGACACCGACGATAATACAAGAAATGGAACATTTTCATGAAATATTTGTGATAAAACATTACACTACAGCCGTGGCCAAACAGAATTATGACCTCTCCTGAAGAACGATGAAAAGAACATTGGCTAATGGATTCTCCTGAACTATGACAAGAGCCAGGGCTAATGGATTGTCCTGGCTGATGACAAGAACATTGGCTAAGGGGCTCTCCTTGACAATGACAAGAACATTGGCTTTGGTGGGTTGTCCTGCACGATGACAAGAACCTTGGTTAATGGGTTTTTCCTCAACAATGACAAGAACATTGGTTAATGGGTTTTCCTCAACAATGACAAGAACATTGGTTAATGGGTTTTCTTCAACAATGACAAGAACATTGGCTTATGGGTTCTCCTGACGTTCGTATACCAGACGTCAATCAAAATAGACTTTTCGATTCAATAAACGCAAGGTCACTTTCCAAAATAAACATACAACACAGACCATCAAAGAAATAAGAAAGTGGGCCTTTGTAAAGTAAGAAATTAGTACGGTATCATGCAAACATAAGTTGTCAACAGTTTTCAGTGATGATGGAAAGGCAAAAGGAATGTTCTAGGCGAATGGATTAAATAATTAACCAAAGCATCTGCCTTTCCTAGTGTATATAGGTTAATCAAATAATAATCAAAAAATAATCGATAATCAAAAAATGTATCTCACTTGCGATTTTATAACTGTTCGTATATCCAACGTTATGCTCTGTCAGCAGGGTAGAGATACGCTCCCTAGGCCCGGGCTAAACGTAGGCAAAGAACACCCACATTGAATCTATGCGTAGAAACACACATTCGTATACCAGCCGTAAACCAATAAGGACGGCCCAGATCAACAATGGCAAGGCCAATTCCCAAAACCACCAAAAAACTCAAAAAGCATTTAAAAAGTACGAAAAATAGCATAGAGTAATGCAAAGAGTAGCAGTCAACATTTTTCGATGACATTGGAAAGACGCAAGTATGTTCTAGGCGACTGAGTGAAATCAATATTCAGTGACTGTAAGAGACCATACGAATATATCAAAAGACGCAGACACTTAAAGCCTTTTCACCAAATTCAGTTCATAGTACAGCAGGCCACATACATACTGTTTGTAGTGGTTTTCTCTGTAAGCCAAGGGACAATAAATAAACCGAAACTTGCTGACTGTCAGCAATTGAATCCTACATCGACAATAAAATTCCCCTGTGATAAAATAATATCGTGTTATTGACGACATATAATAAGTAATTTTATTTTAAGGTTTTGTAGATTTACCCTAAAGCCTTGCTGTAATTAACACGGCATTTCGTTTCCAAAGAAGGATTGAGATTTAATCCGCAGATATACGTGTTCAGTATGAGAGTCGTGTCCTTGAGTGTTGGCGTATTGATGACTGAAGTGTTACACGGATTGAGGATGGATTAGTAAGGGTGTGGAATAGACACTTCCAGAGATCTTAGTAAATCCCACGCGGGATATCTAGGCACGAGAGATATCAGCCCACAGAGTTTAGTTAACGGGCTCATGTCAAAAAGGCAGCTTGCCCGCTCGGCCTTTAAGGCACGTGCGACCTAACCCCAAACTATTACTTTATGAGGAAAGGTCATTTCGGACCTGAACGAAAGCCAGACTGGACGAGAAGCACGTGCTGCGTGACTGGATCAATGGAGGAGGAAATCTTCTCAACAGAGCTCCTTGACGAAATCTGAGTGTATAACAACACAGTTCAAGAAGAGAATATAACAATTGTTGTGTTGATTGGTTTGTTATAGGCCAGAGAGCAACCCGCCTATCTATACGCGTAATGGTGTTAACTTGAGGGCCATTGTCGCCTGTTTTGTAGAAAAATTGTAATAAAAGGCGGGTTGTATTTGAGAATGAGTTGTCTGAGATGTGCTAAACTTCACAGAAATGACCTCAAGAGGAAGAGCGAAGTTGTAGGCGAACGGGTGCCAAATGAATAGTTTATTCTTCAGAAGTCCGTTGGTCTGTTTACCGCCCTTCCCCAAGTCTTCCACATCAAACGTATCCCTTCTTTTTACAAAACAACACTGCCCGAAGACATTCGAGAGAATATCCGACATATATGTATTCATCCGCGCGTCACTCCCACGTGCAGCCTGACCACAACGCGGTATCATGGCCTGCCGCCCAGCGTTTTCCCTTAAATCATGTAAACAGGCGCAAAATGACCCATTGTAATCCATTGGGAAGCCTTATTAGAGAACTCCAATTAAAAAAATGTTTACAAGTCTTATGCATGCTAAAATAAACCAATATCGTTTTTATTCATAAATCTCGTTGTAAATGGCGTTTGGCCCGCTGCCAGGTTTCCGAAAGGCAAGTCGTTTGACCCATTAGAAAACAAAGGCGCGTGTAATGTAAAGGTTTGGTTTTAATTGGATAAGATCATTGGACATATCCTTAGGAAAATCGCTAAATACTCGTGATATCGTCCATTACACCCGCCCTCCGTATTTTCTGCGCACGCGTATGGACTCGGATATAACTCGTTAATGGACGCCTCAATGAAATGCCGACTTAACATATATCGTCGTTTTCTTTCTCCAATTATCTATCTAGGCTACAAACTAGCGCAATTAATCAATGCGCAGTAAAATGGGGGAATCTTGCACGAATTCATTTTTTTATTAATTATAGAGCTATAGGCTCAATGTCAACAATGGATAATTAAATCAAGAGTGCATTTATATCAGGTTTGTCGTGGCTTCTGGGCTTGTGTTTACATGCTTGTACGTGTATTCATTCTCGTACATTTATGGCCTCTTTGGTGGCCTAATGGCTAGAGCGTACGCCTTGAAGTCCCCGGGATCAAACCCGAGTCGGGTCAAAGCAATTGCTTTAAAAAATGGTATTTGTGGCTGCCTCGCTTTGCGCTCAACACTGAGAGGTTTTAGCAAGGAAACATGACTGGTTGACCAGGTGTCAGTATAATGGGACTGGATGGGGTGTCATGTCTGGTGTCTTCGGCAAGATACTTCAGTATCATAATTCAGTAAATAATGTTGCCACTTTCAAACTTGAGACGACTTGGTTATGACCATTGGTGAACGATTCTGTACATTCAGACATATATACATTTATTTCTTCATCGCCGGCTTCTGGTCTTCAACTCACACTAGGGTCCTCCGTGGCCAAGCGGGTACGCACGCCAACACGGCGCAATGCGGTCTCTCACCAATGCGGTCGCTGAAAGTTTAAGTTTAAGAAATATTCTTGAGTACGGTGTAGACCACAAATCAAATAAATAAATAAATAAATAAATAAATAAACTCACACTAGTGAGCGCCATTTGCTACGGTATAGTCACCTCAGTTTAAATTCAATACCAATACATCCAATACTCTGCGCGCACTATTATACTGTTGGATAACTCTTCAGATGTTCCGTTTTGCTTTATTGATATCAAATCCCTCTGCTCTGTTCAATCATGACTGAAAGATGGGGTGTTATGACTCCAATCGCTCATTCATTCATTAACATTTGAAATTAATGGCTGTGTTAAATTAATGCCGCAATCGGACCTCATTGTTCCTAGACCGATCGTACAGCTGTGAAAAAAAAAAGAAAGAATGAAATAAAACACTTTCAAAAAATTCACTAGACGAATAGTTCAGACGTGTCTTATTGAGGGTGACCAGTAATTTGTTTAGCTTTCGATTCACCTATAAGATGTAAATGTAACAGAATTTTATGACAATGAGGGACACAGTTCTTGTCTTCACAATATAACTTTCTTTTTCACTGCAGTGGATGATGCCATTATTTCTTCAGCAAGCTCTAGACCTTTGAAGTACATGTAAACAAACTGCAATACTTTTTTTTTATTTATGTGATCGTTGTTTTAGTCCCTGTCCAAGGATTCGGGAAGAGTCTGGAAGAAAGAATCGCACCTCAGCAAGAGTACATGACAAACCTCCTGACATAGAAACGTATTGGAATTAACGGCAACCGTACATTTATATTCCAACAGGTGAGCTCCTCGTATGGCCAAGAACTTCGGCCGTTCTCCGTTACACGGCATGGCCACAAGGGGCCCTGCTAACATGATTTGTGAATGTTTCCGTATATATAAGTATATGAACCATTTTTATGAAAGTCATACTCCTTACAGCGCATTGCCTTCCTTTACGCCCGTTTTAAATGACAGCCGCCACTACATATAAAAAAACACTTGTGTTGAAATCTAAAACTTGTTTTGTTTCGTTCAGCACAAAAATGTGTTACCTCAACGCAAACGTGTTACATAAGTGTGAAGTACACATGCTTGTGTTACTCAACACAAGATAGAGTGTTCAAATATGATACAAAAGTTTTGTTCGAACGAACACAGGTTTGTGTTCATACAACAAAAGCGTTTTTTGTGTATAGACAAGTTTTATACTTTGGTCCTTTGGGTTTGTTTAGGCTTAGCTTCAACACTGATGTCTTTGCGCAAAACCATATAGGCCTAATCAACATTCATCAATAAATTGGTTCATAGGTGTTCTACTTTAGATAATGGCAATGCAAATGTATTAAGTATTAATAGAAAGTTAAACAAATCTTGAAACAGAGATTTTGTTTTTTGTGATATCATCTCCTGTCTTATCACCGTAACCTTGGCGTTGAAATTTAAATGTACAAAACTTGCTAACGGCACATGAATGGCAGTGATGTGAAGCTAGCGTAAAGAGAGCGGTATATACGCTGTAAAGAGTATGCATGTAAGTACGTACCACTGCTCATATTAGGACTCTTAAAAAATCTAAATTAAAATTTAAGGAAAAAAATATATACGTTCTTCCTGCAGGTGTTCAATATCCAGTCCTCAGTCAAATGTCACCATCGTAACAAATACAAACAAAACAGGCAGTTTTGGCAAAGGCTGCGTTTTGAGAGGCAGCCTTTTTCTGGCCCTTGAATGTAATGGTATCCATTTCATCCATCACTATAGGCACAACTCTTTGACAAAACAGAAAAATATTCAGCATTCCCTTTGAAGTGGCCGTCACGTAACTGTCACGCGAAGAGTGTCGGGGCACGCGCGAGGTATCCTCATTTCTACCTCCGTGCTGAAGAGTTCTCAAACACTCCCTGAAATCGTAGATGCGACTATCAGGCGTACTTGTTTGTTTTACTGTATCACATTTAACAGCTCCTGCTAAAACATGAAAGAAACACGCTAGAGATTGTACCGGGCTTGCGCATTTTCCACGTAGACGTGAAACATGAATATGACAGACAGATCTCAAATCTGCACGTGTTTTGTTTACCTGACGTCCTACAGGTCGCCCGTGAAGGGGCCAGTGCATTTCCCGAACGTCGAAATAATCACGACATTTGCAAACGGCACTCAATTTGAGACTAAATAACACACTATATCAACATTATGAAGTGCCCGTCACCGTCGTGTCTTACCCAACCCCAATAGCACGAGAGGATGTAACGTAACACGAGAGAGAAACAAGTGCAAGGAACATTTTAAAGCACGAAATTGATTGCAGCTTAATCACGATACACAATCACGGTGTACAAAACTCAAGGTCTAATTAATACGGGATTTGGTTTAGTCTTTGCTTCATAAATTTCTCATCACTCGCAACATTATTTCGTATAGGCTATCTCTTTTTGCAGTTGCGTGCATGCGTGCTTACGATTGGTGCAAGACGTTCTCGTCTTGTCCCTGCAGTCCGACCCAGTTTATACTGAATACAGGCTGACCAGATCCTTTCACTTTTCCTAGAATTAGTTTCATTCCATGGGCGACGGTCAGGGCGATTGGTGAGGGAAACCAAACAAGGCCCGGTGAAAACCGCCGACTTTCGGAGGGCACCTGGCAAACCTTCACTGTAGAAGCCGCAGTCTAACTAGCCGCACACTTTATTTATCTAGGGCCTCTGGCTTACAGCGAGACCGGTGCCCTATATCACTAAGTCAGCGAGGCCCTATTGTGCTAATGGCCTCTTCTTTACAGCGAAACCTGTATCTTTATCACTATAAGCCAGCGAGACAGGTGCTTTACATCACTAGGCCATCGACACCCTATTGTTTACTGACCTCTCGTTTACAGCGATACCTGTGCCTTATATCACTATAAGCCAGCAATGCCGGTGCTGTACATCACTAAGCCAGCGATGCCTATTGTTTTATTGACCTCTCGTTTACAGAGAGACTTGTGACTGATATCACTAAGCCAGGGATGCCCTAGAGTTTTAATGACCTCTCCTTTACAGCGAGACCGGTGCCGTATATCACTAAGCCATCAATGTCCTATTGTTTTAATGACCTGTCGAGTGCAGCGAGACTGGTGCCTCATATCACTAAGCCAGTGAGGCCCTATTGTTTTAATGACCTCTCGTTTACAGCCACACAGGTACCTTATATCATTAGCCAGGGAAGCCCTAGTGTTTTAATGACATCTCATTTACGGCGAGACCGGTGCCTAATATCAGTAACGCAGCGATGGCCTAGAGTTTTATAACCGTTTATAGCGAGACTGGTGATTTTAGATCATGAAGCCAGTGAGGGCCTCTTCTTACCTTTGACTCCTTTCACCTTGGACCTTCGGATAAAGAACCAGACGTCCTAAGCGCTAAAATAGATAAAAGCCCAGGTCACGTTTAAACGTTAAAACTGTGACATAAAGTTGTTACGTATGTATTTATGTATTCTTGGGGTTTAAGGTCGTACTTAACAGTATTTCAGTCATGGTACGATCAGGAGTCATTACTTGTGTGTACATATACTGTGTCTTCTTGTGGCAGGGCGAGTCTATGACGGCAAAGTCCTGCCGTAACTGAAGTATCATACCGAAGACACCAAACTTGACACCCCAGCCAATCACATTATGCTGACAAGGGGCCAAACAGTCATGCTTCTTCGCTCTAGCCTCTTGCCTCGGATGTAATCCCGAGTCTCCTGACTTAAAATAGATAAAAATTGTCTCATATGTATGTATACATATCATACATTGCGGTTTAATTATTATGAGGTTAAGTTAAATTCTTTAACAACTAATTATTATTGAAATAGTCTACAGGTCTGAAAGCAATTCCGTGTTACAGGCAAATTTTGACTGTTAACTCGACTGGAGGTTTTCCCCGTGGTCTCGTCCTTTTGCCGGAAGGATTATTGCCCTTCTTTCTGCAAGCCAAAGAACAAAATCTGCCCGGGAAGAGGACGAAGGGATATTTGCCTTAGCGGTTCCTTTTGGGTTTCAGCCCATTGGGAGAATTGGTCAATCTGTTCTATTTCTCACGCCGAATCGATCCCATCTCATAGTGTGTATAAAGATTAAAAAAGAAAGCTTAAGGGTGTTCTTGCCTCCCACTGCTCGTTACGTAACCACTGGTTACCGCCCTAGTGACACATTCTTTCGGTGAGATGTCAGTGTCAAAATATTCCACTTTTAAAAAAAGGAAAAAAAAAATAAATGTTTACCGGAAAGTTAATTTATATGAAACGTAAACACCATTTTCCTTTCGACGTGGTAATTAAGACTGTGTGGTAGAAAGCTGGCTAAAACTAAGCATCATCGTCAAAATATTCTGCGATTATATGTCCTGCGAATACTCGTTTACTTCTGGCTAGGGGGCCTCCGAGGAACAGTTGGACAGCGCGCTAGCGCAGCGTAATGACCCAGAAGCACCACACCAATGCGGTCGCTGTGAGTTCAAGTCCAGCTCATGCTGGCTTCCCCTCCGGCCGTACGTGCGAAGGTCTGGCAGCAACCTGCCCGGTTTCCTCCCACCATAATGCTGGCCGCCGTCGTATGAGTGAAATATTATTAAGTAAGAATACCAATCAAATAAATAAATAAATAAATATTTCTGGCTACAGTTTGACAGATTTTATAATCGTCTCTTTCGCTTCCATGGCAATGAGAGAGATAATCTCCATGTTACTAGAGAACGGCATGTCTGACTCCAGGCTGACCAGATCCGTTTAATTCATTTGAACTTACCAATACCACTGTTATCTGGCTAGCTTTATATTTACCATAAAAATGTATTTCAGGCTTTTTATTTTAGAGTTACCATTGAAAAATAGCACGATTTACATATTTTTGACTCACCGTTGAAAAATATAGTGTGTTCTTAATATTAAAGTTACCAAGCAGAACTTGGAGTCACCTTTGAGAAGTAGTACGCTTTAATTCTTGAGGGGGGCCTCTGTGGCTCAGTCGGTTAGCGCGCTAGCGCAGCGTAATGACCCAGGAGCCTCTAACCAATGCGGTCGCTCTGAGTTCAAGTCCAGCTCATGCTGGCTTCCTCTCCGGCCGTACGTGGGAAGGTGTGTCAGCAACCTGCAGATGGTCGTGGGTTTCCCCCGGGCTGTCCCCGGTTTCCACCCACCGTAATACTGGCCGCCGTCGTATATGTGAAATATTCTTGAGTACGGCGTAAAACACCAATCAAATAAATGAATAAATAAATAAATTCTTGAGTTACCATTGCGAAGAAGCATAGATTCACTTTGGATTTACCATGGCGAAGCAACCGGGTTTAGAGTTATTGCGCAGGCTTTTCATTATGAGTTACCATTGCGAATTATCACGCTTTTCATTTATGGTATTTCGAGTAACCTCTGAGACGTAGCACGCTTTTCAATTTGCAGTTTCCATTACAAAGTAACGCGCTTTCCATTTATGATGTTTGGAGTTACCAACTGGTTTTTCTTTTATTGTATTTGGAGTTACCATTACGAAGAAGAACATCTTTCATTTTAGAGAGACCATTGTAAAATAGCATGCAGTCATTTCAATTTTGAGTTGTTATTGGGGCCATCTAGCGTTATAAACGCCATACGTGCATCTTCACACTATCCATAACGCCTGCATGGTACCAATCACTTTTGCTGAAGTTGCTTTTGTGTACTGTGGTACACATGTATGTGTGTAGAGTACTACCTTGTGTGTATATATATATATATATATATATATATATATATATATATATATATATATATATATATATATATATATATATATATATATATATATATATATACATGTTCTATATTGAGAATGTTTCTTTTGTAAGTAAATATGGACAGAGCGTCCAGTCTGGCGCTGCTTCATATTTGTGTCTGCTTCATGTTTGTGTCTAACTGTACTTAAGCCGGGTCTAGAGGCTGTATATTCATCGTACTGAATTAGATCGCCCACGTTGGATATATGAATAGTTGCAGCCAGTGCGCAAATGAGATTTTGTTATCGACAACTGATATTCTAGCATGGTACATGGTTTGAATCTTGTTTTCACTCATTCGCCTAGAACAAACGTTGCGTCTTTCTTACATCACTGAAAACTGTTGACTGCTTCTCTTTGCGTGACTCCGTCCTATTTTCGTATATAGGCCTACTACTATATGCTTTATTTGGTGGTGTGTGTTATACGTCGTTTTGGAAATTGGCCTCGCGATTATTGACCTGGGACATCCTCACTGGTTGACGGCAGATATAAGACAGTCTGTTTCTACGCATGGATTCATGTACATTAGTCGAATATGATAAATAAACCACTACAAACAAAGCTTGGTGCTCTGTGGTGAAAAGGTTCTCATTTATTTGTGTGATTGGTGTTTTAAGCCGTACTGAAGAATATTTCCCTTACACGGCCGCAGTCAGCATTATAGTGGGAAGAGACCGCTGGCAGAGCCCGGGGAGGTACTCGCATACTCGATGCCATAGGCCTTCTATATACGGAAAAAACAAAATTTGCAAGAATATGAAATAAAATATATTTAATAAACAAACTAGAAAGGGAATGAAATACATTCCATAAAGAAACTACACCAGAATTTCGGACGGGACAGTTAAATCTGAAATTGTGTTTATATTACAGTTAATGGTACACGCTGAGTAGCCGCACAACTCCCGCGTTTCCCGTAACGTCTTTGGCAGCTCTAACTCATCGCATCTCCTACATATGTATATATACCAGAGCGATCGTTCGGAGCAAATCCAATAAAAACGACCCTGTTGGACTTAACAAGGTAATAAATTATTCATGCGAGTCTCTCGCACGTGTGTTGTTGGAAAGACCCACCTAGCCACGTGACCGATGTGCCCATTCGAACCGGTCCTTGAACGGGAGCCTAGTGCAAACAATATTTTCTATGTCACCAGGAACTGTGTAGACACACAGATAAAGGCCTACACATTGGCCAAAACCGAAAGAAATGCTTGGCAGTCAAGTAAAGCAGATAACTGTAATTTTTTACCGGCGTTTTTCTATGAAACAGTATCATATATGGTCTTTTAAGAAGTCCATTAAATCGGCATCAAAATAGTAAAACAATATCATATCCAGTCTTTTAAGAAGTCCATTTAATCGACACCAAAACAGTATGACAATATGATGTATGGTCTTTTAAGAAATGAGTTAAATCAGTATCAGAGAACATATCAACGATTGTTAATTATTTAAATCTCCTAAGTTTTACCGCTCTCATTCAATAGTTAAACCCCATCAATGAAAATCAGCATGGATAACCAGTAATATTTCTCAAAGTGAAATGTTACGGAATAATCACGCCATGCATTACTTCGAGTACTTTCAAACATATCTGTTTCTGTTTGTCTAGCGAGGGGAGTGTCCTACCCGGTTTTACAATATGTTAGCGCTTTTCTGGACAAACTCAGTGTACATTTACGTCCTCTCTTTGTATTGTTATCTCAGATTTGCGATTACATAGGACGTCAAACAGCATCCACAACAGCCCTCCTTGACTATTTAAAGGTTTATATATTTGCTTTTGCGATGTGAGGTAGGTATCTGCGAGCTTAACTCTCTGCCGTGTTTCCTGTGCGGTTGTTAACCAAATTTTACCCATCAGCCGAGGCCGAGCTAGTCGCCTGCTTAACGTGAACGGTCTGTTTGTGTTTCCCCCGACATAACGGAGTGTTTGACAGCTCGACAGCGAGAGGGGCGGGGCCACCTCCGCCTGTGTAACACGCCCTCTGATTGGTCAGTGGTGTGTGGCAGGCACGTGCCGCTGTTGACACAGCTCGGCTATAACAGGCCCGCCAAAATCACTCCCTGGAGAGTTTTTCCGAGTCGGAAGTGCCGGCAGGAAATCACTTATCGGTTAACACCGTGTTGACAACACTGCCGAGACAGTGCGCTGATCCCGTGTCATGACATTATCGTATCCTTAACGTCGTTGGCTGCCGCGCCATAGTGTTCTTAATTAGTGTTAATTAACAATTATCTTGTCCCATCAGCGATTATTACGGAACAAACCAAACCGTTTTCTGATACAGAACTTTTTGCTACAAGACGTGTAATCATGGATGCGTTGCATTTTGAGACGCACAGTTTCTTGGAGGAGTTTTCTAACTCGCCACCTTACCTGTCGCCATCAGACCGTGACGGATTGGGCTCCTGTTCCTCTTACCCTTCATCACATAGTCTCAGTCTGACAACGAAGGGCACACAGTGGGAAAAATCAGACGCCGGAAACGGCGATGTCCGGAACAGCAAGTTCACCAAAGACAAGCAGCTAACCTCCGAGAACGTAAACGAATGCAGTCCATTAACGATGCATTCGAAGGTTTACGGACACACATTCCAACTTTACCCTATGAGAAGAGACTGTCCAAAGTGGACACCCTGCGTCTGGCTATTGGATACATTGGCTTTCTCACGGAACTTGTCCAAACTGACGTTCATTCGAAAGAAAACATCCATCATCAGCTCGGGGAACAACCCAGGAAAGTCATAATCCACTGTCATCGAGGTTAGTTGTGTGCAAACAGTATATTTACTTAATCAATTAGTTGCCTGATTGATTAATTTGGTAAATTGTTGTATTTAGCAAATTTGTAGACTAATTGATTGATGAACATATGTAGGCTGACTGACTGACCAAGTTGTTGACTGATTGATTGACGCATATGTTGACTGACCGATTGACGAATTTATGGACTTATTTATCGACGATTTTGGTAACCGATGGGTTTACCAATATGACAACACCCTAATTCAAACTTCTCAACCAATTATTTTTGAACCGCGTAAATTATTTAATGAATTTAATTTATCAAATGATTGGTTAAAACAGCTGTATTCAGATTCTCTATTCTTCGAATGCAATATCTAAGTAAGGCAAATTGTATATTGGAGCAAAACTGAATTAGCGTTTATTACATCAAAAACAGAAAAAAACTCAATGATCTTGCTTTTTCTTTTACACGAACCAAAATTATTTTCCTATATTGCAGCATAGTGACATTTGATGTTTTAATTCATCTTTAATTCATTTGTACACGCTTAAAAAAATGATATCAAATAGCACCTAAGTCCACGTTTCGGAATGCAATCTTATGTAAAGTTGGAGCAAAGAAGTTTTGGCCGCCCTGAATAGATAGGACAAATTTATTTATTTATTTGATTGGTGTTTTACACCGTACTCAAGAATGTTTCACTTATGTGACCTCGGCCAGCATTATGTTGGGAGGAAACCGGGCAGCGCATCCGGAGGTTGGTGGCAGGCCTTCCCACGAACGATAGAATAAATAAGCGATACTAAGACAGAAAAATATAGTCTTTAAATATTTCAAACAGTTTTAAGCTAGATAACAATATTTGCAATATTAAAAATTCAGTATGAAGTATGTAACTATATATTTGATTGGCGTTTAAAACCTTTCTCAAGAATGGTATCGAGAGCTGGAGTCTAGTCTGTGACCTCACTGATCAGAAGCTTGGATGAGCGTCTGTGAGAATAACTCTTCATGCAGATAAACTAGACGAAGAATTATGTAAATTACTAATGAAGTTTAGCCCAAAATTAATGTGGTCTGCTGTTAAGAAATAAAGTTTAAAGTATCATCGTTGTCTATTAAAAATACCGTGACTTTATAATCTCTTAAATTCGAACCCATTCCATGCATGTAAATGTATTGCAAAAACAGTTAATTAACTAAGGTACAAGACACTATCGCAATCAAATCATTAAACTCATCAAACAATGCGTACGTTTGAATGAGTTTAGTTTGGCTAGGACCGGTTTGGAATCCTTATATACTCTGTTGTCTTTAGGTATGCTCTGATGATATACGTGTAGGGGGAACTTTCTTAAATCATCGTTTGTTCGAATTTACTTCCTGCGTTTCTCTACATGGTTATAACGGATGAAACTCGCAGATGTTAGCTCTGTCCGTGTAGATAAAGCATTTTTATAGACCACTTTCTTGGTAATTGCTAGTCTAGTTGAATAAATTCCGTATATTCGTTGCTTGCCTGGACGCATTCTCTTGTGTAGAGCTGAAGATAGGTACACATTCAAAAAAAAAAATTAAACACAAAGGATATTTTGGAGAGTACCTGTTACTGTACACAGTTCCATTAGCATAGGTTTCTACGATTGTATCATTTGTTTAAAGCCCAGCTCATGTCGCATTCGCCGGGGGACCTGGATTAACAACCTTTCTTTGAAAAATTTATCGTCACGAATAGGCTACAGATAAGTACAAACTTTTTCACCTGCGACCTGCAGGCCGTTTTGGTGAAAGACAACAGCTTGGAATTGTCCACTTATACATGATGTTAGCCTGTGTAATAGCTGTAGGAAACTAAAGTGGCCGGCGTAAAGCTTTGACGAGTAGGCTTATTATTACACGAAATATAATTACCATACATTTGTTACATTAATACAAATAACCAATTATTGTTGTAATTCACAGGTATTGTTGACGACACGGAAAGGTTTGGATTACCTCCCCTGGCTGGACATTCGCTCTCCTGGACCGACGAGAAAAAAACGTTACTCGGTCCAAATAACACAATGGTTGCAAAAATATGGACTCCAGAAGATCCGCGACTCAATAAAGCGGAAGCGGACTGTTCTAACATATTGGACTCAACACTGGAAGTGTAGCCACAGTTCGAGGGCTTTTATAATATATATTTTAAAGAAATTGTGATTTTTTTCTCCAAGAAAATAACTTATACTGTCAGTGTGACAAGTTCTGGTGTGAAAGAACTGAATCGTGAAGAGAGAATTGGTCGGGTTTTTTTCTGCAGAGATTCTGACATTTCCAGAAACCGGGAGTGAGAAATAAGCAGGTGCTGTTGATGGGGGTTTGGACTCAATACGGATCAATCTCCACCTTCGATTTTCTTCCAACTTTCATGCCACACACAAACTGCATTATACAGAGAAGTGTGTAAACATCTCTCAGTCTTGTACAATGTCATAATTTATTTTCCTAGAGTGAATGTTAACAAAATACAAACCTTGATTCCGTTCTTTTATTTGTCTATGCTACTACAGCATCATAAATAATTCTTTGATATTCTTTAATTCTCTGTGTGCAGAGTAAATCGCACATGTTATGTTCGTCATCCTCTGTAATATAAGTTGTTCATTTTGTAAAAACTGAAACATCTTGGATTGTTCGATTGGTAAAATTACGATTGTCACCGCAGATACGTGCAAACCTTAACACTTTTGTTGGCTCTCACGTTTCGGATACAAAAGAAAAACAATTCACTTAATACGATGTAAGTGGTCCCACAAATATACCGTCACACCTTGAAAATATATAACATAGAAGATGGTGAAATTTTTCATATAATTCTTGGGGAAAATGTATTGAAACAAACTTAAAACTTTTATAAGTGGTAAAGATGTATTCTGATCAAGGCAAAATTCTCATGTAGTTGGTTTGTCAACTTATAAACCTGTTTTCCTATAATAATAAACGCGTTTCAGTGCTTTAGTATATATTCACTCACTGAGATACAATTGACCATTATTCACTCACTGAGATACAATTGATCATTGTTCACTCGCTGAGGAAACAATTGATCATTGTTCACTTACAGAGATACAATTGATCATATCAGTTTTTTCACTGCATGCTGTTATTACATGCTACTTTATTTAGTATATATGTGTTTCTATGAATATGGGGTTCTATTCGGATTTCTTTTTTAGATCCATCCAGGTTAAAGAGAGCCACTTTTTACATTTGAGATGTGATAAATAATTCAATATTTTATGTTCCTAAACGTTTTTTGTTTGTTTTATACATGTGTGGTGCTAAGGGAGCTAGCTTTAGTGGAAATTTACTGCTTTCGTTTTTTTTTCTTTAAGCTCAATGCAAATCGTCGCTTTTCATCACATTATTTAACATATATGATTTTACATTATAATTTTGTGGGTATTATTGCTTTCATTTAAGGTATTTCATTTTTCGTGTAATATTTTGTGCGATCCTAATTTATATGATTTATATACGAGCGTATACATTTTACATACATATACGTCTTTTAAAAGAAGGATTTATGTTTGCCTTAATCAGTAAGTTATTGTGTCTTGGTTATTTTCTAAATTTATTCATAATACATATCATAAAGTCATAATTAATAATAAACTGGAATGCCGCATTAAATATTCGCGGCCAAGCGAATATTATTTACAAGAAAACACCTGGCGTTGGTGAGTGTACAGATTGATGAGTGCTACTCTAGTCTATTGTCATAATTTATTCATGACGTCATCATATATTTATTTACATACATGCGACGCGTGTGTGGACATCTGTGTATGTTACATAATGACGTCACATAAAGTTGTATATAATATGCTTTATTTCGGTCTAATGGGCTGTATGTATCAAATAAAATATATTTGGGATATTTAATATTATGTCTTGTTTCTGTTGAACCTATAATACGCCTTCCTATCATACAGACAAAATCTCTAGCATGTAACATATGCGATGAGAAAAAGTTGCAAGTCCCTGAAATGCCTATAAAAGCCAAAATTAGACGGAAGCGAAGGGTCCTGCATAAAGACATATCTCGCCTGGTATCTCTTGTTAGATCCTTTGTGTTATGTGGCGATTTTAATCAAGTTGAACTTCACAAGTTATTACTGCCAAAACCCGTATGTCAAGGTTATTCCATCATCACTCCAAGTTTCGTTAGTTTTACAATGAGTATAATTTTTTTGTAAGTAAATGTGGACAGATCGTCCAGAATCTCTGGCACTGTGATTCATGACTGTGTCTAATACCTCTGAATCTGAGCCTAGGGGATGTATATTCATCGTTTTGAATTAGGTCGTCACGTCGGATATAAGAACAGTTATTTCAAGTGCTCTGTAATTTTTAACTATGACTATTTGCACTAAAACTATATTATCTTAACACTTTGCGCCCATAAAATGATATGCAATTTGTGCCTGGCTTTGAAAACATTCAGTTCAATTTCGAAGGATTTCCGTTTCCACTTTATCTTTATACAGGGAAATGTGTTATAATGATAGCGTATAAGAAAGGATCTTACAGTTCTCGCCATTAGACGTGTATATCTTTTCTATGGGTGTATAGATTTTGATGTAAATGTCAAAGTTAATTGGAGGTTCGATTGACAGAAATTGGAACTGTTGTTTCACTCATTTTGAAATAGCTTTATAAGTCCGTCAATTTCACGCAAAAAAATTAAGATCGTGATTTAAGATCATAGGCATACGGCAATGGCGACTATAGCTTTGTGTTTAAAACTGTTTTCTCAATGGTTTCTGCATCTTATGCATGCAAGAGCCAACATACAAAATACCAAATGCTGGAAAAGACATTGGCGATAATGGGCCACTTCTCGCCCCGTCTTCTTTTATCAGGAAAAAGACCGATTTCGTACATAAATCAAACCTTTACATAGGCACATATATGTTGAATACGTTTCTTAGATTTGTCAGTACAATCAATTTTTCAGTCAAACTAAAAATATCTCACCTGTTATGTGTGACGCGTTTTCAGCTATCACACTATCGTCGCTGTTCTGGCTTTTCTCTCTATGCTGTACGTCTTTGGTTATATTAACATGTAAAACGCATGTAATATATTTATTTATTTATTTATTTGATTGGTGTTTTACGCCGTCCTCAAGAATATTTCACTTATACGACGGCGGCCAGCATTGTGGTGGGAGGAAACCGGGCAGAGCCCGGGGGAAAACAACGACCGTCCGCAGGTTGCTGGCAGACCTTCCCACGTACGACCGGAGAGGAAGTCAGCATGGCCTGGAGTAATATTATAGGCTATACAGAACCTACGATGGCCACTTGTCATGAACTGTACACTATTTCTATTCAAATGGTATATATTCCTAACTGAGATTGTACTGCGCGAATGTCCGGAATATCCTTTGCGTTCTACTATAAGTATCCCCGTCACACAAAACTTAACTGCGCGGATGTCCGGAATATCCTTTGCGTTCTAATATAAGTATCCCCGTCACCCAAAACTTAACTGCGCGGATGTCCGGAATATCCTTTGCGTTCTACTATAAGTATCCCCGTCACACAAAACTTAACTGCGCGGGTGTCCGGAATATGCTTTGCGTTCTACTATAGGTATCCCCGTCACACAAAACTTAACTGCGCGGATGTCCGGAATATCCTTTGCGTTCTACTATAAGTATCCCCGTCACACAAAACTGAATCTCAGTACTCTCTAACTGAATCAGTGTCAGCCTCAGATCGGTTCCGTGTAAATATTATTTTTGCTCCAAATTTTCTGTTCAAGCAATCTTACCCTCGTTTAAAAATAAGATGATGGTTTTGGTGGTTGCGGTGCCTTATTATCTAGAATTATGAAATGGTTTCTAAAACTTTCCTTGAATCACTACACCGAATATTAAGATTTCTTCGTAATTACTGATGTTAGTTTATCTAGTTCATATGCCTCATTTAGGTATAGATAATCCGTGTCGCCGTGCATACTCTGTACTGAATCAGTATTCTGTAGTATGGAGCAATGAAAATAATACTGAGTGCGATGATAAGAGTATTCACGAACAAATTTAAAAATAAATAGATAAATGTCAGTTTACCTCAGATAGGGGTTTATTCTAACTGTTTATGTTAATGTTTAAATAGTAGCAACTTACATTCCTCATATTATTACCTCATGACTTAAAGGATACGTGAAACGTTTGTTTTTTTTTATTTCTTAATAAAGAGTATACATGATGTGGCCTAACATACAAAGCCTAACATATAAAAAACCTCTCATCTTTCTTCTTGGAGTCTTAAAAATTGCATTCAGCTACAATGTCCCAAGGCCCCAATGGTCAATCCGGAAATTATGTAGTCTCAATAGCTCAAAACAACTTTGTTGACGGGAGTGCCCAAGCTTCTAAGGGGAGGGGGGTTGATGGCAGTAGTTCATCGATTTCCGAATATTTCCGACCGTTGACGGAAAATATATGCATAAAATAGAGCGGTTATTAAGTATACAACACATACCTAAAAAAAAATTTTTTTTTCTTCATTTTCCCTAAAGCCATACTCATCATTTTATTGTACCTTCTCATGTTTTCTTTAAGCTTATGTACAAAAATGTGTAGTGATGCAACTTATGAGACTGAAAAAATGCTCAAAATGCTGTGTTGTTATCACATTGAATAATCAATTGCAAGAAACTATTCAACGGAGCCACGCCTGGGACATGGCTAGTCCACCAGCTGGATCTTGTATGGTTAATGCATGGAGGAATACACAATACAAAAGACATAATCAAATGTCAACCATTGTCTCCATTGACTTATAGTTGACCATTGACTTATAGGTAAAACCACGTACCTGAAATTTACTGTCGAAATTGAAATGATATACCTTAACGGAAAAGTGCAGTGTATAAATATTTATTTATTTATTTATTTATTTATTTATTTTTATTTGATTGGTGTTTTACGCCGTACTCAAGAATATTTCACTTATACGTCAGCAGCCAACATTATGGTGGGAGGAAACCGGACAGAGCCTGGGGGAAACCCACGACCATCCGCAGGTTGCCGAAGACCTCCCCACTTAGCCGGCATGAGCTGGTCTTGAACTCACAGCGATCGTATTTGTGGGAGACTTCTGGGTCATTACAGTGCGCTAGCACGCTAACCAACCAAGGTTGTGATGAAGATGATGAAACATTTGTCACCGTACCAGTGACACTGAGTACACACCCGAACGGTTATTTTGTCTTTTATAACAGAGCTGTGGAGATTAAAACATTACCAATTCTAGTTGCTATGCAGTGAGCCTTTATATCAAATAATTAATGTAATACGTACAACCCGTGTCAATTTGTCCAGCAGCCTATATATTACATTCACTGCATGGCGATGATCATGGCCTCAAGGCTTAACTTTATAACAGCTCCGCTTGCTTGCAATAGTTTCGTCGGACATTGGCATTGGAGATGGATGCGGTCACTCTTGAGTTAAATATAATGGAGAATTGAACTCCGGGTGGAGACATTGTTTTCTGATTCGGTTCGTTTCTTACATTGTTTTCAAAAGAACTCTAATTAGAGACAAATCTCTAATTCCAAACTTCTTTTTTCCTTGATTTTAATTTATGTGTGTGTCGAAAGATGGAAGAATTTGTATAAAGCTGTACATACGGCATCGTGAATGTTGTGGGGCTATATTTTGCTAAATCAGCGAAAAATAATCTTACAGACATGTCTGGCCAGCGTATATACAGATTATACAATGTAAGCCTTGTTCCCTTTTACTATTCGTTCCACGGAAAAAGGTTTTAAGAAATGTGTTTCAATGAAATTTCTGTCCTTTAAGACCTTCTCCTTTCCAATGGCAATCTTCTATTAACACACTCACCAATAAACATGTAAGTAAGGTTGCCGTCTGCGAGATTGATTTGTTCAGCAATGCATGTTTTATTTTTCCAGCTCAAAAAAACTGAATTCAAACCAGTCTCATCCTTTTATCAGACAAAGACCTGCATACATGCAGATAGACTCAGTATTTAATGGTATAGGAATCATTCTTCACAATGAACAATAAAACAGCGCTGACTGACCCTGCATGGTTACCTTTATTGATATATGTGCAAGGAAAAATTACCAGTCTTCGGAAACCTGGATCAGGAAATATTGACGACAATCGCATTAAGAGTGCTAATATTAAATCCGGACGTATAAAGTAAAGCTGACACTTCATGCGCAATGTTTAGAGACAAATCGCTTTGTGTTCGATTTCTTTTCAGCCTCACCAGCAAGAAGACAGGCAGATGCGGCGTCTGATTATTGGTAAAGTGGTTTTGAGTTCTGTAAGTAAACAGACTTTCAAGGGCGCCGGCCATATTTGATGTCATTGTGTTCTCGCGAGAGCACGTGCGCCCGAGAGCTTGACACCGTATCGAGATATTTGAGGAAAAAACACTTGATAAATTAAACATGAATTTCATTATATTTACATGCCATTTTATCGAGTCGATTTAATATTTTTATTGCTCAAGGCACTTCTATTGTAGAAAACGATGGAGTGATAACACTGTGAAGAAGACAAACAATATTTAGCAAATATGAATGTTTATTTCAAAAGTTTTTACTCTGTATTATATGGATGAGAAAAAGGGTGTTGTGATGAGATTGCCAATTTGTTAGAATTAACCCCTCCACTCCCCCCCCAAAAAGGTGAAGGAAAGAAACCCTTAAATTGAAAAAGAAGTGTAAAATTGTTGACAGTTATTTTAAATTCCCTGTGTTGATCTGCATGCGGAAGCAACAGAATATTTGCGCCTACCCGTAATAAGCCTTGTTTTACAGTGCTGGAGAGAGTATTCAAGAAATCGGTATGTATAAATAAGTAATAATGTATAGGTCAAAATGTAAAAAAGAACCACTATGCATGTTAAATTTTACATGTAATACAATATACATGTGTATAGCGTACTTTAACAAAAGAAATGCTCCGTTGTATAAGTGAAATATTCTTGAGTACGTCGTAAAATGTCAGTGAAATAAATCAATCAATCAATCATAAGAAATCATAAATACAAAGAATATTATCAATGTATAAAATAAGGCGAAGGCTCAATTTCACATTCGGGGGTACTCAGTCAGACAGGAAAACGTTTAGAATTCAGTCTGCATTAAAGTGTTTTTCTTGAAGACGTGATGCAGCAATCCAGTCGGCTAGAGGCATGGCTAGGGTTATCGGAAAACGGCCTATATCTGTAAACACAGGCCTGAAGATCGATGCCTCGCTGTACTGTTGTCGTATTGACGGGAATTCTTCAATATGTTACTGAGTAATGACGGACCGCGGGACGAGCTCTGGTTGGTCAGTCTCCGGATCTGAGCTCTTCAGTCCAAGGGGATCGATTTAGCTGCCTTTAGTCTCGTCTGCACAGGTGTTCGTTGGAGGAAATTTTCCCGTCCTTCAAAAAGCAGGCCGACCGAGACTCAACAAACACTTTGGCCCCTTTTTTCTCTCACTATCTGCTTCCTTGATATTCAGTGTCCCAAAGACAAAGATCGCAGAAGATTTCTCCCTCTCAGTTACCGATAATGTATTAGTGCTTGAAGGCTACGAACGGCACAGTTAATTAACGAAACGCTAGGTCTATACAGTTCTCAGACGAGGATGAATCCTTCAACCAGGCCAAAGGGAATGCAGCTAAGATACTCTTCTCTTAATATACTCACTTATAGTTGCATTTCCCAGACAGCCCACTTTCTGCCTCTCAACGTCTATTCCCTGTTCCACCCACCACGCACATTACAGGTAAATCTATATATAATTAAGTGCAATTTTGTCCGGGAGGGGATTGTGGGTCTCGCACTCAGAGCACTCGTAAATTACACGTTTAGCATTGATGTGCTAGACAGCCCATAACCCAAAGCCGTGTTATTTGTGGGTTGGCGGGTTAAATAAAGACGGGGAAGGATAAATGCTTAAATACACAGACATTGCCCATAAATACATCCGATTCATTATGTTCACAAAGCTCATCGGGTTCCCAGTTACACTGAATTATATTTTAATTGATATTTATAAATATATTTAGGATTGTAGGGGTATAACTATCTCCCTGCTCCTGCAAATAGCGCTGACCACATATGCAATTTTCTTCCCGCCCAGCGTTATTTCATAATAGACTGAGGCCGCTCCGAATGTATTTATTACCCCCGTAACAGACAGATTAAGCTGACCGACAGTTCAAATCAGTTAACGGCTTTTATTAGAAAATAGGTAATAAAATAATCCCCTATGACCCACGGAGCAATGATATCACCGGACTATTTTATTGTCTGATAACACCTGCACGTGCAAATCGTCTGGACTTTTCAGAATCGGGCATCGGAAAGTTCGAATACAAGTATGATTATCTGATATTAAAAATAATTATATGTGGTATGAATTATAAGGAAGATGTTTATTTATTTGCGATGTTTGGTGCCATGAACCTTGAAATTACAACGATTGTATTTAATTTCCTTCCCCAACTGATGATTCGTCCGGCTTCATTAATGATTCGTTTAATTGTTCTTCTCTTGTGATTCACGATTCATGCGATTATATTGAAAAATTCGACGGTAACGATTGGTGTGTAAACGTTTTTTCACACTGATTCTTGAAGAAATCGCTAGTTTTGTTTTTATTTATTTATTTATTTGGTGTTTTACGTCGTACTCAATAATATTTCACTCCGACGTCGGCCAGCATGACATAGTTGAACGAAACGGGGCAGAGCCCGGGGAAAACCTACAGCCACCATCAGATTGTTGGCAGACCTTCTCAACTACAACCTGAGACGCAAACAGCATGGGTTGGACTTGAACTCAGAGCGACCGCATTGATGAGAAGCTCGTTTGGTTAATAGTTTAAAGCTCGTTTGGTTAATAGTTTAAAGGGATGAACTGAATTATGTTAATAATTAGGTGAAATTGTGTTCGTTGTTTGCACCCTTCCCATACTGCAATTCGCTCCATTGTTTTAAATCGTTATCTGAGAATTGAAAGCTAAAATCCCAGCATATTTAGGGATAATCAGATTTCAGTTTATTAAAACGCAGACAAAAAATGGATGTAGCACAATAATCAAATGCTTACATGTATTTAGTGCTACAGATAGACTGATTTTGCACTTGCGAATTTGCTGTTCAAAACATTACTTGTGAATTTCAGTTCGTGTTTAGGTGTTAGGTACGTTGTGTTTTCGACTCTAGAATTGAATTGTAGGCTACAAGCCATTTAAAATATTATGTTCATACTTTAAATAACGCGTGTGTACTTCAGGTTTACCGTTGCTTTCGTGCAACACTAGGTCATATGGCAATGGTGTGTCTACACATCGCTTCGGTCGTAGTAACGATACCATGCAGGCATGCATGGTGTGCCTCATGACCTTGGTCACATACGCGATACTTGAACAGCCTTCTTACGTTGAAAACCAAATAACGAAGCATCAAAATTGGATACAAGTTTACATCAGGCTGTGGTTTCATGTCCAATGTTTTAATATATATCTTGTTTAAAATTATGTCAAGTAATCATCGTTTTTTTTTTAGATCCACGGCCAATCCATGACTATTTTTTACAATGTCTTGTATATTACATTTGAAGGCATAAAACAAGCTCCTTGGGTTTTCATTTCCACAGACACTAAAGTTTCCATGAAGTATCTATTAACTACTATCAACGACCTAAAAAGTAAATCCCCCTCGCCTATACAAATCAAATAAATTAATAAGGAAATAAATAAATAAACACACTCCCTTAAGTTCCCTGGACGGCCACGTGCACATTAGAAAATAATACACCATGAGTCGTCGTTGCTGCATATCTTCATTGTCTTTCTATCCCCATTATTATCCGCTCTCCACGCAAAGCAGGCTACCCCAGACCCATTTGTCCATCTTCTTCTGTATGATCAACGGTATTAATTAAGCTTGCAAAGGATCAGAGCGGTTTATTCCTGAGGCCGGGGTTTGTACAATCGCGGATGACCCTCGGGCTGGAGGGACAATTGTTCTTAGTGTTGTTTAACAGCACATGGATCAATTCCCATACACGATAACATCACAAAGGAATCCCACTCAAGAAGAGGGCCCCGTTTTGCTCCCATGCCCCACCCCCCTCTTATTTCACGACAGTACATCCGATAAGACAGAAGAGCCTCGACCGAGTATAGCGAAGGCTGTGGAAGCTCGATACGGTCATATCTCTTTTCAAATCAGGTTGAAGTTGCGTTTTAAAAATATTTCCGTCACACCATTATGGAGTAAACTTTTGAGATAGGCGGGCTCCAATGTTATCGTAATAACCGTTCTTCCTTCATTACAAGGCAGTGCACGGAATACATAAGGCAGACATTACGCTCAACTAGTCACATGCAGCTATAGTAGCGTTTTAAAAATATTTCCGTCACACCATTATGGAGTAAACTTTTGAGATAGGCGGGCTCCAATGTTATCGAAATAACCGTTCTTCCTTCATTACAAGGCAGTGCACGGCAGTGCACGGAATACACAAGGCAGACATTACGCTCAACTAGTCACATGCAGCTATAGTAGTGCCCGTGTGCTGACTAGACCCGTGTGATACCTATAGTCTATACTTTTATTACCAGCAATAAATCAATCATCCAGTCACTCAGTTGTACAGCATTACAAATGAAAGCGGCACGCCAAGGGTCGGCAATATTGATAATCTTTAAACAGACATGAGGCTAAACGAGTGCCTCCACCTAACTCGTTTATTCCACTTTTTAATTGAACGAGCTGTAGTATATATATACTGCACAGAATTAAGTTACATGAAATAGAATGAACGAACGAATGATTATAGGGTTTAACGCCACATTTTCAGTACTTCAGTTATATCGTGGCGAAAACATGTTAGAACCAGGAACACCTCAGTCACATCCTGGCGAAAACATATTAGGACCAGGAACACCTCAGTCACATCCTGGCGAAAACATGTTAGAACCAGGAACACCTCAGCCATGTCGTGGCGAAAACATGTTAGAACCAGGAACACCTCAGTCACATCGTGGCAAAAACATGTTAGAACCAGGAACACCTCAGTCACATCCTGGCGAAAACATGCTAGAACCAGGAACACCTCAGTCACATCCTGGCGAAAACATGCTAGAACCAGGAACACCTCAGCCATGTCGTGGCGAAAACATGTTAGAACCAGGAACACCTCAGCCATCTCGTGGCGAAAACATGTTAGAACCAGGAACACCTCAGCCATCTCGTGGTGAAAACATGTTAAAACCAGGAACATCTCATTCACATCCTAGCGAAAACATGTTAGAACCAGGAAACAGTCTTTCGACACAAAAGGCGTAACATTCAAAATCAGAACAAATAGTAACTGACGCTTCTATAATAAAAATAATCCGTATTACAATGCCATTATATGCTTAAGTGTCAAGTGTTCTATGAGAAACAGTTAAGGGCGTAGTCCATCATGGATAAAACTTTGTTTAAAAGCTCTAGGCTAGTCGCTGTTTACGCCAAATTTGTCTATGCAAGCGGCTTAGGTCCTATTTTCACCACGGTGACCGAAAAGGGGGGGGGGGGGCATAATATAGAATTAAATATATTCATATTTGACAGTAGTTGAAGGAAGATTTATTTTATTTCATTTATCTTACTTACAGTCGTTTGTATGTTGTTGCTCTGTTTAGTTTTTCCAGATTGTTCTATAAATCATTTCACCAGGCCAAAATTTCCTGGAAACAGTACTAAAATGTTTGTCTTTATTGTATAAAATGAAATACAGAGTAGAGGAAATGAATGACCCCAACAACCTTCCATACTTTTTGAAGCGCTGTCTAGCGGATGAAACAAGTACAGGCGCATTGTCTCTTCAACTGCGTGCGAGCTGGAATAAAAACGCACGCCCCATTGGTCAATCTGTGGAACATCTTCACGCACGTTTGATCTCGAGCACGTGGTTTTGTGCACGATCGTGTCTGATGTTCATTTCTGCTCTGTTTCTTTCAGAAGTGCTGCAAATCTGAACAGTATGGTTTTTTTTCAACTCAGCTCAGCTAATTGATCAGTAATCATGTAAGGAGTAAGCAATTCAACCATGTGTTTACGTGTTTAATGTACAGTGTAGCATGTAGCGGTGAACTTGGACAGACTCAAACCCTGAAACCTGAAAATCATTTTTGGAGTTCCTCGCTGGCTCATTGACATGAGCGTCACTTCCGCATCAACCACACGGCCCTTCACCACTGCATGAATTCGTATGCTTTATCTCAGGAGGTTTGTCAGGCACTTGTCGGAGCACTGTGGCTTCCTCAGAATCGGCCCGATTTCCTCTCTTTATAAATGGCCTGGCCGTCTCAGTATAAGATACATAACTGAAATATTTTAGAGAATGATCACATAACGCGGTCAAATGAATCAATCAATACAATCCTTTTTGAAGTCGTGCATAATTCACCTTTTTCTGTTAAATAGCTATTTGTTTGTATCAGTCGACTGTTCCTATTCTCCTAATGTAAAAATGGCGTAGAATTGATTGTAAACATTGGTTCAAATATGCCCACTAAATTCCACTTGTTTTTTTTTTTTTGTCGTCTAACAGACCCAGGGGAAATTTTAAACGTACTGCACAGTTGTACATTTCTGCAGGAAATGAAATATTAGTAATACAAATACGATCTGTACAAAACATCTTCGGTAAGAAAAAAAAAACATCGATGGAAAACTGGCTCATACATATATTTTATATAGGACTATTTTCAAAACACTTGCCTGTAAAGATGACTGCATTCGAGCTGCATTTTTCATTGGTCGCCATCGTGTAAAAAAACCCATACCAACATAAACTCGTTAATAGCACAGATTCTAACCACAACATTTCTGACACGTACATAAACTTCCTGTAGTGTATTTCTTCGTTATAATACACTGACATTAACATTGTCGTCATAGTCTATACTAGCACTCATCAAAAAAAAAAAAAGACGCGATGTAAAATGTTCAACGCAAAGAAAAAGAAAAAAACGATTGACCCATAAGTGACCTCCGTGACCTTGGCGGTTTAAACACCACTTGAATTTTGTTTTTTAATAAAAATGTCACAGTTGGAAGTGGACTAGAAATTGTTGGAGGCACGAGCACATAAATGCCAGTGCGTACTTTGCGTATATTTCGCTATTCAGCTCCTCTAATCATACATCAATGATTGTCACAGTGAGTTTAAGGACTGAGTCTTCGCGCGGCAGAGATCGCGGCCAGACCTGTCATACACTCACGCGTGAGCACGTGCGCGCAGAGATAAGGGCGCGCGCGGTGTTGTTAGCACGCGACAAAGATATAAATGTGTCCAGCTATTGTAGTTCGGCGGAAGGCCTATTTACCGTCGTATATCACTTTGCCCGAGCCGACGCTACAGTGAGAACAAACAATCACCGTTGCATGTGCGCAGTTGCCCTTGTATATATAACTAAATGAGCAAATGTCGATGTATTGAAAATTCGGGACACGTGTGATGACGACGGTAATTGATTGGGGAGAATGAGCAAAGGGAAATTGGTTAAAATGTGATAAAAACTAAGCCCCTGTGGCCACAAATTTATCTCTTGTCTTGACAAGAATAAAACAGAAGCAAACAAAAAACTTTGTCTGTGACCGGTGTAATTTGCGCAGTGGTGTATTACACCAATTTCCCTCTTCTACTCTGACCCCCCTCCCCCCCTCCCACCGCCATCCCATTCCTTCCTCCAACTACCCAACAAACCCACGTCTTTCAGTTCCCCCAATGGCTAACACTGCATTGCCCACCCAATTCAACACGAGGGTTTCAGCCTGGGAATCTGTCAGCCAGCCTCGTGAAGTCCAGAATGAATTAATGTTCTTCCAAACTCCATACATATCCATTATTGTCATGGCGTACAATGTCTGACAATGGCGGATTGTGTGTCGCCTTGTAAATCTCATAATGCTGTTCTTCAGGCTGAAGGCCATGCGATATATGTCTATAATAAAGACAGCGGGGATGTTGCCGATATTTCACGCTCAAACGATCACTGGGTCTGTCAAATTGTTACACACAGATCAACAATGGAGTTTTTATCCGGCTATCGTAAAAAAATAAATGGCCGTGAGTACAGATAAACAAACCGACGCCGATAAAATAGCATTCACGCAGATATTTTTTTTTTCAAAATATTTTTTTTCATGTTTGCCCGTAGATTAATGTATTTCAAAAATTTTACACAAAGTATAATGCATTTACACACATATTTGTCATCGACCATCCTTGTTACGTTATACACATGCAACAGCACAGCATTTTGAGCCATTCTAGACCAGTCCCGTCTAATAATTTTCCACTAAAATCACTGCAAAGTTTTTGTCTAATTCTGCATAAGCCATATGAAAGGGGTTGTTTAAGTTAGTTAGAACAAAATCCTAACACAAGTACATTGACCAGAGGGTGGATTTCACCTGTAACGTGTGACCATTTGCCAAATATATCACTGTTACCGCTGCTCTAGTTTTTCTCTTCGAGTTGTCTATTATACCTAATTGACCATAAATAGCTACACCATCCACTTGTATTTAGCTGCTTCAATTGTGAGTTCAGAAATAACAAAATGAAATAGGCGAAAGTGATAAGACGAAACGTTTATACATTCCCAACAAAAATTCGTGCAGATAAACCGTGTCGCATGGAATTCCAAATCTTTTCACGTTATTAATTCCAACAAAATTGATTTCATTATTAATTTCAATGAATTAATGTGGGGAACATCTTCCAATGTAAGTACGTGTAATTCTGTTTTAGGTTATGTGGTCTTGTTTATTCTTTCTGCCTCATCGATGACGTTTTGTGGGTACACTGGTAACGTATTATTTGCTACTCACCCTTTACCAGAGAGAACGATGCTCATAAATTCACCTTGGGCCCAAGCCTCCAAAATCACAGGAAAAGGAACGAAATGGGAAAGGGAAGTCAAATAATCGTCTTTCTGCACGAGGATGTTTCTTTATAATTTTTAAATTGTTTTTATCTTAATTGAAATTATACAATATCCTAATGCAATAATGTAAGTACTGTTGATATGTACCCATGCTTTGTGATATACGTCATCAAAACAAAAATGTTAAATCAAGTCTTAGCATGGAAAAAATTGTGTACAATTTTTTTTCCTGTTCCACCTGCATGTTTTATCCCACAAATTTAAATGCATCTATATCACGTTGCACTAATGGAACCCTTGGGATGTGTAATACTCAGTCCCAATAGTGCCCCATACAGAAACCGGACAGAGCCTTGGGGAAACCCACCAGAGTCCGCAGGATGCTGACAGACGTTCCCACATACGGCCCGAGAGGAAGCCAGCATGAGCTGGACTTGAACTCACAGCGATGTATGTAATGCTATGTATACTAATAACTTAACTGTTAAAGGATGTTAGAGTTTGAAAAAGTTATATTGCGACCCGCGTCTGGAACGGTAACACGTGCACAGAAGAGGCTGATCGAATACAAATATTAAAACACAATCGATTCCTTATTTTTATATCACATTTCGCTGTTCCACAGTTAATTATAAACACTTTTTAAGCATCGTTGTCCATAGAATTCGAACACTGTATATACAGGCTAATCTGAACAGCTACAATGAAGTTCAAAGGTATATACCATACTCAAAAGAGGATAAAATTCATTTGAAAATTTATTTATTGCCTACCACCCCAAATTGAATGAACTGGTGATTGCTTATCTCCGTCATAGCACCAGCCCAATTTATACATTATTTACACGATTTATTGCTTTCCGGCTTCTGTCAGAAGTCCTTTTGAAGTTGGTTTCTCAAATATACACCAGTAGTGTCCAATATCAGCCTTTTTTTTTTGATCAACGATATATATTGGAAAATTGGTCCCGCAAATGCCAATGGTGAAATTGCTTTTCGCGAGCAACCATTTGTACTGAAATTCTATTTTTGACACCTAGATTCCCATCTATAAGCTGGATTATTCACAGATCTGCGAGTTTCCATGTTGAACAGTGGATGATTATACTCGGTCAATGGTCGCTTGGTTATCTAGGCCTGCTTGTGGTTTTAGGGGCTTGGAACTTAAGAGATTAAGCAGGTTTGAACAAGTGGCGCGTGCTCAGACAGGAGTGATCCGCTAGGGGGATGCATGATAAGTCAAGAGGACCTCTTCCGGGCACGTGACCGCTATCTGTCGCACGTGTCCGCTCGTGATGTTTGTCTATGGTTTGATGATATCCTGTTTAGCGTTGCATCTTCACCACACGATAAATCTCTCTACCATTTAAACCACATTCGGGGTGAGTTATAAAACGATAACAAATTATTGTAAAACGCGTGAATATAAAGGACTACAGCATAGACAGCAAAATCTGAGCAGAGACGACAGTGTGAAATTACCTTGGTTAGGGTTTTATTCGCGCAAATGGTAAAAACGATGCTAAAAATAATGTAATGTTGTTAGTTACAACCGAAAACTGATATATATATATATATATATATATATATATATATAGATATATTATAACAAATCTTTGCTAGTTCAATGTAGCGCCATCGCAATAACCGGTTCATACCTGATAGGAAACTACTTATATCCATTACGTAAATTATATATATATATATATATATATATATATATATATATATATATATATATATATATATATATATATATATATATTGTTTGTTCAAGGCGCACGTCAACGTGTTTTCATCTTGTATATAAGTCACTGATAATTTCGGGGTGATATTTTCAGAAAATTTTGGAAGGATGCGTTCCCCCAGGTTTTATTTAAGTCTTTTGGCAGAAACCGTTTTATTGCTTTTATAAAGGCAGAGAGACGTTAGCCTTCCTCGGCTTTTATCGGTACTTAACAGCCATCAATATGTTCCTTGAAATCCGATTATTGTGGTTTTATCAAAATCACGTCCCGATCTCGTTCACGAGAGTGGCACACGTGCGCGGGTCGATATTGTCACACCAATTATAAGCTCTTGTCCAAACATGGCGTCCTGCCCGTTTCCGCTAAACTAACAGTCCAGAGATCAATGTTTTCCAGATGTTCATCCCGTGTAGTGTTGTAGAAGTCACGACAATCCCCACTTGCATATATCATACAAAAACAAATATTGATCATATTCCATGGATTATTATTTTAGATTTGATGAAAGAAAACGTTGAAAAAATGGAATTAAAATATATAACGTCCAATTTAATATTATGGCTACCTTAAAATTTTTTTTCTAAATTAACATGCAATAAATTTACATCATGAAGACTACATGCTGGGCATTTTCATCATTGTAGCCTACACCTTTATCACTTGATAAAGCTCTGCTATTAAACCAGACAAAACCTTATTTAGGAAATTTAACAGCTACAGAAGTATCCTTCAGGAGATCTGGCGGCGTGGCTGGCTTTCGCATGCAGTTGAAGCAATGCTGGTTAGTCAGGTGGACAGAGGATTTACTTACAAGTGGTGGTAACTACAATTCATCCCAAAGTACATAACTCAGGCCATAGTTAAAAAAATTGTCTTATAACCATGCCCCTCTCCGGTTGTACGTGGGAAGGTCTGTCAGCAGCCTGCGGATGGACGTGGGTTTCCCCCGGGCTCTGCCCGGTTTCCTCCCACCATAATGCTGGCCGCGGTCGTATAAGTGAAATGAGTACGGCGTAAAACACAAATCAAATAAGTAAATAAATAAATAAATAAATAAATAAATAAATAAATAAATAAATAAATAAATATATCTATGCAATGTGGCTATGTCACCATGTATGTGGTACTAGAGGACTCTGATTTGCATAACGCCAAGCAGAATCAACCAGTATATGCTAACCATGTTTTGTCTATCAAGTTGATATATGTAAGAATTAAACATTTTCCTACGTTAACGAAACAACGTATGTGACTCAGACGTTCAATTGGAAAATTACCTACATGACTTCTGATAGCTTAGGCCCTGGAATCCCGAAGCGATCTTAGACTTAAGTCAAAATTTCAGTCATTAAAACTGATATGTTCTTGTTCGTTATTTTAGTCGAAATTTGTTTTAAAATAACTTACCTAGGAATTAATTTGTCAGGCAATATTTTGACATTGTTACGTAAGAAATAACAACTTTAATGTGACTGGAAATTGTGACATAATTCCAAGATCGCTTCGTGACCCCGGGGCTTAGTCTAGAGGTATAGGTATAAGCTTTGTGCGACATATTATGAATAACCATTTCATCTTGCTAGTATGACATTATATCACCCGGACAATAGTAAATCGTATACTGTCACACAGATTTGACATTTGTGCCAACATTTACTGTATTTCTCCAGAGCCATTTGAAACTGGTGGCTACACCTTTTTCACATACAATATATGCATGCATGCATGGACAATAATGGTTTCTAATTTTACACTTTTGCATATTTAGTTGCTAACTAAGTCTATCCCTGTTGTTACTATACCAGCTGTTTACCGGTGCATATATTTTTACATCCTGTTTTTAATAGGCCAGTATAAAAGTTTATATTTTCTAGGTCCGACACTCCAAAAATTAATCTGTTAATTGTAACAGAAAATCTGTTGTCTGAGTAATGCTAGAGTGTATTCTGTTGATATAACATAATATTCTGTTAGTTTAATAGAATTTGTATGTTAAAGTTAATAGAATGTGTATGTGTGTTATATTTAACAGAACAATCTGCTGTAATAACAGAATACATTCCAGAATCCATGAGTTTCTGTTAAAATTAACAGATTAATTTTTGGAGTGAAGTAAACAGCAATCATCTAAATTTATGCTGTTGAAATCTCAGGTTTATAAAACATTCAGTCTTCCTCGGTCCATGGCGTTACATCAGATGTTGATAACATTCTTCGTATATGTAATATGTGGCGATTACCCGACTGATCTGGCCGAATTGTACCGCCCCCCTCCCCCACTTGCAAACTTAATCGTGGTATAGTATTGCAAATGATATTCTTTTATAATGCAAAAAATGTCACATATGTACTAGATTTCACACGGATGCTATATTTATGGAATTTCTGGGAATTTAATCATTGTATGAATAGTAGAAGTAACGTATGCCGTGTTTGAGGTTTTTGTAACGATGGACTTTTCAGCGAACGCAGGCAAATAATGGCAAAATTTTGTCTTTGTGAAGAATCGTGGTACAGAGAGTATATATATATATATATATATATATATATATATGTGTGTGTAAAGATATATATATATATATATATATATATATATATATATATATATATATATATATATATATATGTGTGTGTGTGTAAAGATATATATATATATATATATATATATATATATATATATGTATGTACGCTCAGGGTTTAACGTCATACTTAACAATTTTTCAGTGATTTGACGACGAGGAGTCATTAGATGTGTGTACATATACTGTGTCTTCTTGTGGCAGGGCGAGTCCATCCCGCCACTGATGTATCGTGCTAAACACACAAGGCATGACACACCACCCAGTCACATCATACTGACAACCAGTCATGTTCCCTTGCTCTATCCTCTCTGTGCTGAGCGCCAAGCCAGGCAGCAGCAAGTACCATTTTTAAAGTTTTTGGTATGACCCGACCCGGGTGTGATCTCTGGGCTGGCTTCGAGGCCAACACTCTAACCATTAGGCCACCGAAGGGGTCGAGTATATATATATATTGTGAAGGTCTAAATGGGAACGTCTGTATATGGTACATGCGTGCGTGAGCCTGAAGATCTTCAGCGAGATGAATATAATTTAAGAGGTACAGCATAGAGAGCAGGACCAGAGCAGCGACAGCGTGATAGCTGGGCAAATGATCACATGATACCGGTGAAATACGGCCTTATGTCAATTTATCTCAGTCAGGGTTTTAAACTAACTGCTCATGTAAATGCATAAATAGTAGCAATTTACACGCCCCCCCCCCCCCCCCCCCCCCACCAAGCACCATGGCTTAAAAGAAATGAAGTGATGTTGACTAGTCCTGAGTCCGGGGATCCTTAGTCTACCAGCAAAATCCTGGTTTATGTACACCTGCATGGAAAATTGCTACCGTTAAACTGCATGGCAATTTGATTGTATATTGGAAATATCTTTAATCATTTTGGTTTGGAATGTTTTATTAAACACCAAGAAGCTTTCAGTAGGTTTAATGCGAAGTGCTCTGTTTTCGGTTTCACCATATCAGTATCACAGAATGGACATTTCCCATGCCTCTGTTCTTCAAGGATGAAGTGTTTTCCGTATGAAAAGATCAAACAGCATTTAGTGAGGTTGCACGAGTTGGCGTATCCTGTTCGAAGATTATCTTGTGGTTAGTACTTACCTCAGACATAATACATTTATCAGATCTGTGATATGTAGGCCGGTCCGGCGCTGTATACAAGTTTATATATACACCGAAACGCGTGACAAACAGAAGTTGTGGTTTATGGGGGTGTGATAATGACAAGAGTGGCTCCTTTTCTTCATTACAGCTCCCGTATCGACTTTTCCGAGAAGAAAGCCTTCTTCTTATCTCGTATAAACATCCATTTTCTATCAGTAGCGCTGTTAAAACTGCGAGTATCCTCTCCGGGTCCCGGGATCACGAGACGATCTTAGACTAAAGTCAAAAGTGTAATCATTTAAATGTGGTATTTTCCAATCCGTTATTTTAGTCGAACAATAACAATAATCAAGTATTTACGTTCTCAAGCATTATTATCAACTTGTTACATCAGGAATAAGAGTGTTTATCTAATTTGAAATTTTGACATAAGTCTAAGATTGTTTCGTGATCCCGAGGCCAGTAAAGCGTTTTTTGCACTTCCGGAATCCCCCGTATAGGTAATCTGTGAATGAGTCCCAGCATTTGTCAAACTTTCAAAATTCTCTGCTGAGCTTCTGTAGAAAGTACCTGCAGCTGTAGGTTATAGCACTGTTCAAATTTTCAGTATAATGATACACATCATCGTTGAAAACATTTCTAAAATGTTCAGTGCCGTCTGCAAATCTTTTTGTGGGTGAGTCAAAACATTGTTAAAATTTTCAGTGCAGGAGCCGAGGCTTTATTATAATTCTCAATCTCGTCAGCTCTATACTGAGGTCAGAGGGACATAGCTGATGTTTTATGTCACAACCGTTGTTCACGATGTTCCAACCCTCTTAAGCTTACTACATATGTTATTTTAAATCTGATACAATTTAAAATTAGCTCAGATACAATTTTAAGTAACTGTGTTTTCTTGGTATGTATGTAAAAATCAACAAAATAGATCAAGAGCAGTTTTATGATGAAACAAGGAAACACATTCCATGAAATGAAAAGCGGAATGCCATGTATTTAATTGATGAGATATAATTTGCATCACCTCAAAGTCAGCATTCAATACGATCACTGTGAGTTCAAGGCCAGCTCATGCTGGCTTCCACTAAAATGGTATGTGGGAAGCTGTGTCAACAGTCTAAGGATGGTCGTGGATTTTCCCCGGGCTCTGCCAGGTTTCCTTGCTGAATGCCGTGGTATAAGTAAAATATTTTTGAATACGAAGTAAAACACGAATCAAATAAATAAATCAAGTTATAATTTAGTATGGTCAAGATTTTGTATCATTCTGAAAGTCTACTGCTTTAAGATGCCACGTACAGCTTTGTATACCTTTGTGACTGTAAGTAGTGTATGTAGGGCGGGCGGGATAGCAGATACATGAGTGACAGCTCCGGAGAGATGATTGACAACTGTAGGTACAGAGCAGGTGCACGTGAAGAGGTGAGATAAGCAACCCACGACGTGGTCAGTGCTCGTGGGTGTACCGATAAACATCAACATTGTTCAAACGTGTTCCACATCTTCTGAACAAGCTTTCTTCATCGTTATCAGCTTAAGGACAAGTTCTTAATCGCCTCCAGATAGACTCGGCCGCTTGTTTTGGGGGGTTTTTTTTGGTCAGTTCGGGGAGTGGTATTGTCTGAAGGTCACGGTATCTAGTCAGCGTGACAGGTATTCTAGTGGCTGCGAAGGAGCCTAGTTCGTCCAAATGCTTCTACAGACAGTCGTGGCCAAGGCGACTGTACCAGCGGTAACCCTCTGCTATTATACTGATGTCTAAAATAGCAGCCTACATATCTGTAATATATACGACATAAAAGGCTGCAGGGTTTGTGAGATCCTCTTAATTGTGAGGCGATTTCAGTACAACAATTGTTACTATACTCTACAAAAACTAGTGCATGTGTCCATGATCAAAGCTAAGTTTCTGAAATTTTACAATGAGTAGAGTCCTCTTGCAAAATAGCATGGACGGAGTGACCGTTCAGGGCCTCTGGCCCTCTGCTTCATGACTGCGTCTGATTTTGCTTAACTCGGAAGCCGAATATGCCACACGTTGAACAATATCACCACGCGGAACTATTGGAAGGAAGCGCGGTAGCACGGTACACGATTTGCATACAATTAAAGTGTGCAATATTTTTTTTTACCCTTCGGTATCAAAAACCGTTTATTTTGTCTTTACGTCCTATAATTTCTTAATTTAGACTATATGCTTTTCTTGGGTGTTTGTATTGAAAGTTATTGTGGGAATTGGACTGCAATTATTGTGTGGAACGCTCATTATGGTTTGTCTTCAGTTGTAGAGTACGAAATAACTAGTTCATAATCTAAACAACATTCAACCTCAATTAAAACGCCATTGGCATTGAGATTACACGGTCATTGGAGAGTATCCTGTTTTATCCTGCAGCAATTTTTGATATTCGCAATCAATATCACCAGGAGACAATAAATTAACAGTTGACTTATTATTGCAGTAAACGACGACCCTTGCTGGTACATCCCCTCACACTTTGCACACTACAGGCCTTGACCGACCAATGAGGTCATAGGTTAGAATCGAGTAGGTCAGGAAGTTTGTAAAGCATCGGGGTTACCCGTCTGCGCCCGCTGCCGTCGAATAAGTACACAACTCTTGAGTAAGGTCTTAAACCCGAACAAATGAATAAATAAAGAGAAAATAGAGCACAGAAACATAACATAATTATTTAAAAAAGAAAGCGTCTACGATAAAAGTAGATAATGATCCGATTATAGGGGGAAACGTTAAAAATCTTGTATGACGGAGAAAACAGTAAGTAATGTATAGGAAATGAAGTTGTTAGTGTGTTATAAAGGTTTTGCATGACTCAAATGTTCACTTGCTCGAATAGAAAGAATGTGTTCTCGGAATAGAAAAGTATTTCGTCCGCCGCGAAACGGTTGATCCTCAGAAGAAAAGGGTCATGTTTGAAATTGTATTTCATTTTCCACGGTTTCATTTTCGTCACATAGCTGCGGTGTCTCCTAGTAGCAAACCATGCAGTCGTAAACATTGAAATCTGCTTACTCAGTTTACCTGAGTTAAGATTTTATTCCAACTGTTCATGTATAAATGCTTAAATGTAAGCAAATTACACGCCCCGTAACACTGTTGCATACGCAGAATTAGGTAAAAAAAACAAACTCAGTGATGTGAGTTTCCATGTATTGGAGGTCACTGGTCTACAATTACTTAAATGCCCGTGTTGTGATGGTATGCAATATACAAACACACTAAAAGAATGCAAAGGGGCCAGGCCTCGGCTATGATTAGCCCACCAAGAGAATCCCGGTTTACACCGGCATACGAGATACCAGAGCAGTGACACCTGTGCATATATATGACGCCTCATCTAGTCACAGTACAAAGACATTAGACCCAATGGCAGCCAGGGTAATATTAAAGATTGTCTTCTGGCAGATTTCATGGATGAGACGGGACTGAATGGTATATTGAGAGATTAAGCTTTTTACCCAAAAAAAAAAGTATTTAACTTCACGAATAACAGGCTAAATCTTAGCAAAAGTTTACGACCAGCTAATCCAAACAGATTTAAGTAAAAGATCCATGAATCTATGCGAAACAGACATTCGTATACCATCCCTCAATCAAAATGGACGTTCCACGTCAATAATCCCAAAGTTTACTTAAAAACACCAAGGCACTGGGAAGTGTATAAAGTACGAAATTAGCAAAAAAATCATGCAAGGCAACAGTTTTTAATGATGTTGGACAAACACAAGGAATGTTCTAGGCGAATGAGTGAAAGCATTGTGTACAATTTAAGTATGTAAGATGTGGATACTAAAATATGTATCTGATAATCTCAGTTGAGCTTTGATTGCAATTGCAATTTGATTTAAAGTACGGTTTTCCTAAGATTTTAGCGGTCCGTCCGGAAATTAAATAACCTGTTGTGGTGACGTCATTCCGTGATAGGTGTCAAAACAACTTTGTTGAGGGGTTGGGGGAGGGGAGCGAATTGGAGTCGCTAAGCTGGTCCTGAATTCCCTGTCTATTCATCGATGACTCATTTCCGAATATTTCCGACCACTGACGGAAGTTTGCAAAAAACATAAATGGATTATTAAGAAACAAAACTATACCTCAAAAGTAAAAAAAAAACTGTTCCCACCTCCTTGGCTTATCTCCCTTATTTTCCTGCAAACCATACTCTTCTTTTTATACAACCTTTTCATGCACCCCTTACTTAATGTATGTACACTTACCAATAACACTGGCTCGATAACTGTCTTAGAATCGAGATCGAAACGCTGTTAGCTAATAAACTCGCACGCAATATTCTGTTCACCAGTCTACAAATACCCATCAAAGACGTTAGCTAGAAAAAAGAAAAAGTAAAAAACCCCGATTCGTCGTATTTGGTGGTGTTAGATAGGACCTGAACACAATTTCGTTAAAAACTTCGTAGATGAAGTTTTTCATAAACGTTTCTCGATTGTCCTAGTTCCAGGACTAAACTACTGGGCTTTGTCATGTTACCTGACATTCCCATTAACTGATTTCAAGCCGCAGATTAGAACCCTCGGGTTACAACCATCTGAACCAGGGAAATCCCTCCGTGCCACTAAAATTTAAAGAAATGTAATTTCAAGAAATGCTAAAGTAAGAAGCAATGAGAAGGTACGATTTGAGATACTCATTTTATTCATTAGCCTAGAATATTCCTTTCGCCGAAAACTGTTGACTGTTTCTTTTTGTATACATTTCTCATAATTTCGTACTTGACATTTACTTGCTTAGTTCTTTGGTACGAATGGACTACGAATTTGAACTCTGATATGGAATTCATGCCTGGAATATCCACTGTCTGCCCAGCATCATTGAAAACTGATGACCGCTTCTCTCTTGTGTGTTACCGGCTTTATTTCCTATGTGTATAATTTCTCACATAAATTTCTCTTTGGGAGCTAGTGTTAAACGTTGTTTTGGAAATGGATCTTGATTATCGACTTGGAACGCTCTTTACGGACTACGAATGGTATATGAATGTATATTTGGTACTTTGTGCTGAGCGTTGTTTTAGGAATTGGCCTTGCGATATTTCCCCCGGAACGTCCATTTTGGTTGACGTCTGGTGCAGGAAAGCTAATGTCTGTTGTATCGCCTTGATAGAACGGAATCTTCCTTTGTTTTATCTATTACACACTTTTACGTGACAGTTCTTTGTGACAGTTTATCAGCCATCATACTGTCGTCGATGTTCTGTTTTTTTTCTCTCTCTATGCTGTACATCTGAATTATATTGTATTCCTGCATAAATCAGGAATTCTGCTGGTGGACTAAGCATCCCCAAGGCTGGATCTATTTGCATTTTTTGAATGTGATTGTATGTTAAATGTGATGACAACACAGAATTTTGAGTAAATCTAGAACACTGATTAACCTTATTCTAGTTAAGCCATGGTGTTAGGAGCGTGTAATTTGTTACTATTTATACATTTTTCTAGGATAAACCCCTCATTCAGGTAAACGGACAAGAGGCCGTATTTCACCGGTGACGTGTGACCATTTGCCAGCTATCACACTGTCGTCGCTGCTCTGTTTTTTCTCTCTACGCTGTGCGTCTTAATTATATTCACAACTGTAATTGGACGGTAGATTAGATGGAGCACAGGTCGATGGCTTCAATGGATTTCCGTAGGTTAAGTTTCCTAACTTACTCGATGCTTGCTTTGAGGAAGGAATTGTAAAGCATCTCGGTGGCACCTTTACTGTAAGGATATGACCTTTGGAGCCAAACTGATGACGTAGTATATGTCTACAGCCCTTTACCCTCATGTGAGTGGATAAAATATGGAGTATGCGATGTAAGATTACGTAAAGCATGATTCCAAACGATCGATGTGGATAGATTGCAAATAATCACCCATATCTTGTAGCCAAATTCTAACAACATTGAACTGAAATCAACTCTCGTTAACCCCCGAATCGATCTAAAAGTTTCTGCAATAAATTCCCATCATGCAGACGGCAATGCACTGTAGAAGTAAAACCCGAATAAAACTTGTGTGTATACCGATATGGTTCAGCTCGGGATTGTAAAATCGTTTCTCCCGTACATGGCCAATATTTATTAATCGTCTTAATCTTAAGTAAAAAAAATTCAAACACATCTACAATTAAAACGTTTTACTCTTGGCAGTTTAAAATTTGATTTTTTTTACTGCAGAGCAATGTGTCAATCACAATATGAGTTATTCCCTGTTCTGACTTTGGTATTTTAAACTCTTGCAATTGATGACTTAAGTCTGGAGTTGCTTGATGAGTTGCTTAAGAGCCCATACAGGGCACCCACTGGATCAGGCGCGGGTGAAATCGCTGTCTCTCTGCCACTGCTATGCCGTTGACGATGCTTATCCAGATGCAGATTCTGCCTACTTTACCTTGTTCTTATGCCATGGTGCTGGGGATCTTTTAAATTGCTAGTTTTTTTTTTCTGAGTATTGGAATGAACATGTGAAAAAAAGCCGTAACGGAAAGAAACTGACAAGAGGTAGGATATACGTGTGGCCATTCGCTAACTATCAGAGTGACGTCGCTGCTCCGGTTTTACTCCTTATACTGTACGTTTTTTTATACAACAACACAAGATCGTTGTCCTTGACAGCACAATCAATTATATCAATGTCAAGGTCATTGTTCTGTGTTGGGATCCCTTAGGTCTAAAGCCAGGATATTTGTCAATCACCTGGCGAATGATGCTGCTTTTTTCCGGACACTCAGTTTTCCTCCTCGCTTGAACTTGTCAACCGTAAAGAATAGATAAGTAATCCCACCATGGATATTCAGTTGAATGCTGTCCCACTTATACCTAGACACTGACCTAAAATAAGATTTAAGAGGTCATCATTGTCTACTTTCAACCGGTAATTAACATAAAACTTCCTCCTTCATATATTGTTATGAAATGTTTGTTTAAGGAAACCTGAGGAATATGGATATTCTTGTACAGACAGAGCATATCAAAGGCAGTGCCCGTAGAAATAATAAAACTTTTTTACTGTCACTATTCTGTAAGATGATCTAGAAGTTGGAGATCACGTGATCGCCTTAGCGTGAGCGAAAAACATATAGGAAGTGTTGAAGCATTGGGAAAATGCTCACGTTTGCCACTCCGACAGCGACCTGAAAGATCAAACAAAAACAGCTCATGTAAGCTCTACAGAAATACTCCCTGGAAAGCTGAAATGATATAAATGCATTAAATGAATTCATTGTCGTCATTTCCCTGTGTTATAGCATTGTATGAGGACAATATTTTTCACCCACGCCGTCTCTTACTAAGGAGATCACGTGGTCTCAAGCTAGCGGGCTAGTTTACAGAACAAGTCTTTTAACACATTCGAACAATGCAAGTTTTGTGTACACACACATCATGTGTAAAGGTTTGTGAAGCCTATTCAGCTTTATTAATTGATCCAAAGCTATACACAGCATTTGCCTGGGTCGCAAGTAATACCCCACGCAACTATGAAGTAGATCTGATGAATAGGTGTCCAGACAGATAGGATAGACAATGAATAGGTGTCCAGATAGATAGGATAGACGATGAATAGGTGTCCAGACAGATAGGATAGACATACAGAGATACTTTCCTTTAATGTCAGACTGCACTGCTTAGTTCATTATTTTAATAGAGATTCTGCTGTCGTTCTGATGTAACATCCATGAGAACATGGACTGAAGAATGATCTTGGCATGGTAAACGCACTTGAAGTAGCGTTGCGACAGTTTGTAAGATAGTGTCCTGTCTATAATAGCTGAACGACTTCAATGCGTTTTGTGAACGCATTGAGATTGATTTTTCCATGAACTGATGTATATGGATGGGATCATATGTGAAAACTGAAAGGTCATGGGAAGTTCCCTAACTAGATAAGTCCTAAAATATGTTCTCGTCGCTAAACAGCCCGGGCCATGGCGAATGAGATGGCCTGCTCGAATCCAGCCTTCGCCTTTCTTTGTTATCGACAAATGATATTCTCGTATGGTACACGATTTGAATACTGGTTTCACTTAGTTGCCTAGAACAACTATTAAAAACTGTTGACTGCTTCTCTTGGTATGATATCGCGCTATTTTCGTACTTTATGTACTTTCTTAGTTCTTTGGTGATTTGTTTCATACGTCGTTTTGGGAATTGGCATTGCCTTTATTGACCTGGAACGTCCTTATTGGTTGAAGAGGGTATACGAATGTCTGTTACGACGCATAGATTCTAATTGAGGAAGTTTGTCAGGAACAAAGCAAGGGTTTGTGGCTCTCCAGTCTAACGCCCGCCTTCCCGGTCTTACCCTTGCAGGTCGTCGTAAAAGTTCCTCAGTGTCCTCTTAAACAAAATGAAACAAATTAACCACTTATAACGCAATTATTACCTATAGTGAAATCTATTTTTGTTGTCAGCAGAACCCAATTTTTACCCAATATAAATTATGAAACTTTCCAAGAATGAAAGTAGGAGTCTCTTTTTGAGAAAAAGAAACAAATAAATTACATCTAAAAATATCTTCACATTTTGTTTTTTTTATTTTCTTTATTATTATTAAGTCTTTTCAGGTTGTAGTTTAAGGTGAGTCTCACTGGATATACTTTTTATATTGTTTACATATTTGCAAGAATCATATTACGTATTGTGACAGCGCCCTTAAAACCAAAATCGAACCCCCACCCATAGATCTCTCCGCATGATGGCAGAGGTACTTGTCAAGATATCACAACGCGTACATGGATGAACTGTTTGAAAGTTATATCCTTAACGTTCAGTGAGCGTGTGTTAGGTTGAGGTGTTCGTGGTTGTACTTAATATTTACTTATATTTACGTCTTTTTCTTCGCTTTAGCCTAGGCAGTACTGAACAATATTTCACTCACAGGTCTGCGCTCAGTTTTATGGAGGTGGGGACTTTGGTGTATATCCTGGAAAAACTACCGACCTCTGGCAAGTTACATTTCTGTGAATGATGGAACGATATGCAGATCATGTTGGAGGCAGAGAAGTGGCCACCACCGCGAAAATTAGACCGCAGAATGCAATGGACGCCAGAGAAGAATTGTCATCAAAGCACCATCAAGCGGAAGAATATTTCTTAGTTTTAACCAGCCCACGTATAGACAAGACGGCGATAGTAATATATCCATCTTAGCCGCAAGCCAAGGCTGCTCTTTCACTCTATTATTTCGTCTCTGTGAGAAAATAATTTATGTATCTTGGATTTTGACATTGTAAATTATTATTTCCTAAAAAGCAACAATCAAACAGTCCATCCACATTGTGTGTACATGGCATGTTTGGATGCCTTTGTCTGATCCTGTTGATTATAATATGGAATCACAGCATGTTTTAGATATTGTCAAACGTCAGCAACATGCCCAGAATATTTATTATCAAACAGACACCTTTATTCTAAGTTACTTCAATTGCCGCGTCGTGTCTGAAGGAACTAACCTTCTTAAGCTGTGCTACCAATACACAAGTTGAACAGCCATTTACAATAGTGGGGTTTGAGTTCGTACTCTTTTATCTCTGAAGGTAAAAAAGTTTTTCTGCACCATATGACCTGTCAACTAAGTTAAGCAAATATTTTCCTTACTTTTACTATAACATGGGGGGAGGAATAAGGTCCGGAAAAAGTTATTTAGAGTAGATGAATGATGGAGAATAAATGCTGAGGGTTTGTAAACTTAAGAAGTTTCTGAATGAAAGTTTTGTCATTTGTATATCCATATAACCTGGCGAAACGTGATCAGTGAATTAATGTCAACAAAAGTTGGCATTTTTGACAACTCACATGATGGAGAAGGACTATTTTTACCTTTAGTATTCAAGAATTTTTCACTTTTACGATGGCGGCCAGCATTATGGTGGGAGAAGGAAACCCACGGCCATCCGCAGGTTGCTGAAAGACCTTCCTATTGCTGCGTGTCATCGCGCCATCGTTTCATGCCATCGTGCCATTGTGATGAGCGGAGGAGGATACCGTCAGATTCCCCAGCGTATACTGTGTACGTATTGGCGCCATCTGACGTCAGTGGGAGTGAACCAGCCAGAGGAGACTGGAGTTTTAGAGGAGTTTGAGGTCTGCAAATATTGCTATTCTCACAGCTGGAATCCACAATTTGTGTCTAAAAGAATTCTGCTTAATAGATGCGCATAAGATTTTCTGGCTAGAAAAAGAAAACGCGACGTGTGACCGCAAGCTTTATGACCAACAACAGCATAACAACACCATCAACCCATTAACCTCCTTGTTACAGCCATTATGCTACAATACGTAGCTGACATTGCAGTCTTGCCTCGGATTACTCGTTACCAAGGTTACAATGGATACACAAGCAAACTGATTGCTACAATCGATACAATAAAAAAAACCCCACAAAATTGTTAGCTGAACGGAGACTTTTGTGAGAAACTCTCCTATACTAACATAAGAAACAGTGGTAAACTCGATGCTTTAAACTTTACAGGAGAATGTCTTCAGAGTTGTACATGTGCACTGTTACACTTGTTAGAATATTCTTAAGGAACTCGCCAGAAAAGTTAAACATTGCAATAGTTTGCATGCAACATCAAAGCGCCTTGGTGTGAGTGAGGGAGTGCTTGGGGTTTAACGTCGTACTCAACAATTTTTCAGTCATATGACGACGAAGGAATCCTTAGGGTGTAGGTAATGTGCCTCCTTGTCGCAGGTCGGAGTTCCACCGCTCTTTTATCTAGTGCTGCTTCACTTAGACGACTCACCGAAGGCAAGTAAGCTGCCCCGCCTGAGCCATTATACTGATACGGGTCAACCAGTGGTTGCACTATCCCCTTCATGCTGAAAGCCAAGAGAGGAAGTTCCAACTTCCTCTTTTAAAGGTGTGACTCAGGATTGATCCCGGATCTACCGCTCCCGAAGCCGACGCTTTACCAACTGTGCTATCCGAGCAGGTCAAAGCGCGTTGGATGACAGTCATGTTCCTAATACACATGAGGTATGAGTTCAATCCTGGCCTTGGATAGGGAATTAATAGATTCCCTCACCCTCTCTGTTTATTGGGCCTGGATGACAATAAGCAGTCAACGACACTCATGTGGCCGACAATCATGAGGCCGACACTCATGCAGCCGACACTCATGAGGCCGACACTGATGTGGCCAACACTTATGAGGCCGACATTCATGTGGCCGACACTCATGTAGCCGTTCGTGAAAAACGCTTGTTTTCCATCTTATGGTGTACGTTTGTGTATGTGCACTGTACATCACATATAGGAAGATTCGTCGGTAAACTTGCCACGTGTTGGTGGTATACGTAACTATACCATTTTGACACGGGTTTGACATATGTTATCGTGCAATTGGTAGGTTTACAGTCACATTATACTGACACCGGGCCAACTAGTCCTATTTCCTTGCTCTAACCCCTCAGTGCTGAGCGCCAAGCAAGACAGCAACAAGTATCATTTTTAAATTCTTTGGTATAACCCGATCCCAGATTTGTAACTTTGCATTGTTGACAATCGCTGTCATTCTTCGAAGTTCTGTTTCATACGCTATGTTTCTGCACGCCTCTTTGACTTAAAACCAAAATATATATATATATATATATATATATATATATATATATATATATATATATATATATATATATATATATATATATATATATATATATATATATATATATATATATGTTTTGGTTTTAAGTCAAAGAGGCGTGCGGAAACTGGTCAGAATTCCTGACTAGTTTCACCAGATTTGTAGGTTACAACATCCTTGTATTGTCATAAGTAGAAGAGATATGTCGCATACAACTTATGCTAGGAGATACACTCTTCGTCACATGAGCTTGTCGGCGAGATATCTTCAATAGTATTGGGTGGATTCAAATTTGGTTTAAAATTTTATTAAGGATACTTAAGACTACGAACCATAGAGAATAAAATCAGAGCAGCGATGGCAGAGTTAGTGAATGCATGATCACGTTTAACTGGTGAAAAATTTTCTTGAGTTAGGGTTTTATTTAAACTTTTCACGTAATTGGTTAAAAAGCAGGGATTTACGCGGGATCCCCGGCAACATTGCTCAAGCAAAATTAGATAAAAAAAACGTAGTGACGTTAATCACAGTGTATTAGACGTCACTGGTATGGAATTACTCGAAATACCGAGTACTCGTGACTTTCAACGGACAATAACATGGACACCTTAATAAATGATTAGACCACGTTGCACGTAGGTTCCATTCAACAATTTTATTGGCTACTATTTGTTTGTAAGATATCTCCAAGGTTGATTGAAGGAATTTAATCAGATTTGGTTCCAGGCTATGTAATATTTGTCTGGAACGTATCTGCTGTGAACTATCTGGCTTGCAAACCTGTAGTCCAACCGATTCTCTGAGTATATCTCACGAGTAAAATGTCTTATTGTACGCTCCTCACATCAGTTGTTTGAGAGTAATCGTTGTTCGTACAGTTTAATTGTGACTTTCCACTCCTTTCTCGTCAGTAACATGTTAACAAAAATTCTATGCAAAGGCTTTAAATGTTTAGAAGCCTATATGCCATAAAAACATAATCAATCAATCAATCAATCAATCAATCAATCAATCAATCAGTCAATTAATCACAAGGAAAATATTTAATGCTTTAAAGTTGTTGTATGTTAAAACTGATAACAACACAATATTTTTAGTAATTCTACAACAGTGACATCTGATATATTGCAACTGACATTAATGCAGTTTTCTTACTTAATTCTGCTAAATCCATGGTGCTAGGGTGAATAAACCTTAACTGATGAGGTAATTGGACAACATGCCGCATTTCACCGTTTGCGTGTAACCATTTGCCAGCTATCACACTGTACGACTTTAAAAGCAAAGAACACACTAAAATAAGGTGTACGTAAAATAAAAAGAGCCTTAAAAACTGTAAAGCAAAATAATTCGATTTACTTTTTTAGAATTGTTAATAATATAATGGTTTAAAACATCAGATTTTACTATGGTCTGTAGTAAACCAGAGGGTATCACTGACGTCACATCTATATTTTTAACTTAAAATAGATCATTTTAAGGTCCATTCGACGAGTGTATTCATAAATCTACATGTGTCTACATTTTAATGATGAAATATAGCAACATATGTGTGTTAAGTGGCAGAAACCCGATGTGATGTCACTGGTCACAATATTACCAGAACAGGCCACCTTAGAATTCAAACATTCCAATGCATTTTACTAGGTTCACAAAAATTCTAAGAAAATAATTTCGAACCATTTTCATGGACAGCGTTTTTTTATCTTGGTTTTTTATGGTGGTCTTTTATCTCACGTATACTTCACATTAGTGTTCTTTGCCTGTAATTCTGTTCTTACTGATAGTGGCGCTGTTATAGAATTATTCACGGGAGACATTTGTTTTGGTTATTGGCTTTGGATTTGAATATCTAAAATGTGAAAATTATAATAATTTAAATGGCTTGTTGTGAGATTCAAAGTATGGCGCTGGACCAAACGTTCGCAATTAACGACTGAATTCTTATGCGATCTGTGTACAAATCATCACAAAGTCAGATGACGTTAGATATGATATGGTTTCAATGTCTAAACTTCTTCGATTAAATTGTTCTCAGTTTTGTTTATAGGTTTGATTCTGTGGCTTATGGTTAGGGCTAGGGTTAGCGAATTGGCGTAAACAAATGTTTGGGAAGGATAATGGATGAGAATAAATGAGATAAAAGTAGATAACTCAAAAGGATTTTCAACTGCAAAGACAGTCAAACTTATAGCAAAATAAAAATTTCTTATCGGACCAAGACGCAACATCCAAAATATTACATGTTCCTGAAAAGTGAGAAAAGCGTCTCAAATATGTTTACTGAGTTTAAGTTAAGCTGATTATTTCAGGCATTTGTCGCTAGGGTTTGTGAAAACTAGGCTAGAAAATAACTGGGGTACTCTGTCCCATTGGGAGAATTGAGGCTGAGAGTGCATGAGGGGAGTGGGGTCAAAACAAACATAAGACAAACAAAATTAGATGTTTGCCATACAATATTAGCGCGAAGACGCCATTTTGCTCTCTATATAAGAATGTTATGGACATACATAGTTGTTATTGTTACAGAGAAGTCTGTGTATAGCTGAAACTGAGACCAGATATATTCGCTGCATAGCGACTGCTCACAAATGAAGAAAACCACGAGGTAAAAAGACACAGTAAACAAAAATAAAAAAAATAAAAAATCAAAACATACGCAAACATGGTAGACATAGAAAGGTACGAGCGTTCGGGCTAGACCATAACATTGGTAGCCTGTACACATTCCATTTAGGAACATGCACTTGTTAGTACTTTATAAACTTTTTTGAACAGTAGATTTTCTTTATATCCATTACGCAGTACGTGTTGAGTTCGTGCATATCGTCTTGCGTTGTTTAAACATATTTGCTGACTTTTCATAGTAACTGCAAACAGATACACAGCTGTGTGCAATGAGGTAAATTAACTGTCCAGTCTCCAGTCATAGAATTATTCACGGGAGGCATTTGTTTTGGTTATGGGCTTTGGATTTGAATATTTATTTATTTATTTGATTGGTGTTTTTTGGATTTGAATATGTAAAATGTGAAAGCTATAATAATTAAATGGCTTGTTGTTTGGCGCTGGACCAAACTTTTGCAATTAACGACTAAATTTTTATGCGACCTGTGCATAAATCATCACTAAATCAAATGACATTAGATTTGATGTGGTTTCAGTGCCTAAACTTCTCGCGATGCCGTACAAATTAAGCAATTGACGATAAAGCTAATTACATATTTTAAAAGACCTCACTTAAGTTACCTGATTAATCCTCTTCTAACAATAGCGATGAGGAGATTATATGTATAATATCGTCTTTTTATAAAACGTTTATTCTCCTCGGTTTCTAAAAGCCACTGAAATTAATCATGTTTGGGAAAGTTTACAATAGTAAATATGACAGCACACTGGGTAAAAGCAAAGAATGGTTTGGCAAAATGGTCAGATATATGCAGTGCAACATGGTTAAAGCAGAACTATAAGTGAAATACAGCAGTGCTGTTAATTACTATTTACCTGACGTCTACAAGTGCCTAAATACTATGTTGTTATTACATTTAATAAACCTTAACTGAAGACAAAGCAAAGAGACTGAACATCAGCCAAAATATTACTGAGGTAGTCGTACAACTTTTTAAACAAGTTTTTTAAAAGTTTTTGTTCAACACAAGATGTATGTTACGTAATTTGAATTAGGTATAAACCTCTGATTTTTATTACCAGTTTTAAGGATTCAAACATACCAGTAGGTTTGGAAGCGAGTATGCGACTGGCACAATGATGGGATCAAAAGTAATTATGTTCTGTTGTTGTTCAAAAATAACGATCTAATGTATAAAGCATGCTGTCTGAAACCCCAACTTTCCAATGACAAGATTTGTTGTCCAAGACATTTTGGTGACGCCTTGGCCCATTTTAAAGGCATTAAGCTTAACTTTAATGATAAAATCGGGAAAGTCAGAGCTTGGCTCCCTACAGGTGTGGCGCTGACTGTTCTTGTTTGCCTCCTAAGGTTCCTGAATAAATGTCAACCAGTTGAATGGTTTATGTCGTTACGGTGTGTGAGGACACATATAGTGAATTACGAAGCCACAATGTCGCTTCCTCCATTGCCACATAATGGATGGATTCCGTCTGGCCAGTGTGGGGGCTCAGACAAAGGAATCATTATTGATTTAACGTTCATTGTTTGCGTCATAAGTATCGAATAAATAATGATATGGCAACAATTAAACCATATTTTCCTGGTGACACGCTCGTTAAGTTCACACACGCTCAGCTTTTGCCCCCAATGGGCTATTTTTGGCTCCTAACGCAGAAGAGCTCCACTTGGTCGAGCGGGAAAGATGGCGCGTTGCTTGCAAGGATGTTCAAACACTTCACGTAACGGGTTAGCAAACAACGCTGGCTGACCAGCTTTACGGGTTATTGCCTTACGACGGCACCAGTAACCTTTGATTGAAATTCTGCTCACACAAACCTTGACGGAGTTTAATGCCCTCTGCACGTGTTATGAAGGGGCATTTGGTCTCTACGATCTCCCCCAAAGTGGGCGATTGTGTAACGGTCGCTTTTCACATACCAGATTGCCTATTTGAGAGTCTAAACGTCAACAGGTGGATACAAAGTCATAGAGACCGACGCCAAGAGGTCTACAGCTTGACATCGCCGGAAAATTTGTATTTTATTAAACAAAGGCAAAGTATAGTGTTGAAGGGAGGGAAAAAAGTTCAAGCGCCTTTCTTTAAAGGTGCATGTTATCGCGAATGACAGTCAACTGTTGAGAAAACAGGCAAAAGTTTGACCTGACCATTTTGTTGAGGGCAATCGGGCACTTAGAGTCTGTACTGATGAACTGATAAAACAACGGTAACCCACCTGTCTAGGTGCATAGGACGGGTGGGGAAAGAGCGACCAGCCGACCACTGCCAGACGCTATAGCTGCCCGCGAAAAACAGCTGCCCATCTCGGGACATTGATCTAAGTAGCGCCAAAACAATAAATCTACCATTGTTGGTGGCCGCAATTTAGAAAACAAACACTGTATTACCGTTAGAATGAATGACGAAACCCATCCCAGGTGATTCGCACGGCCCGCGCGAGCAAGAGAGGGGGTAGGGTGCCAACGTCAGGCCCCGCAATTCAAATTTGAAGGAGGGAAATCGCCTGGGTGCGGTATCTTGTAACATATTATTGCGTTTGTTTATTTCACCAGTAGTTATAACGGAACTGAACAAGCAAGGGTTGATAATTGAGCACAGTTTTTGGGGCCATTGTTGGGGGAAATTTAGGGTCCGAGAAATCAGTTAACACGCGTCCGCCTCTCCTGCTCACCTGTCGATGTGAAAACCGCTATTATGACGGCTTATTTACCGGCCCCTGTGTAACCCCGCCACCATCACTAATTAATCAAACAGATTCACAAATGGGAATTTCCATTAACGGCTGAACCCTTGTTATTTTCTAATTATTTCCCGTTTTACATGAAAATACCCCTTGTCGGACTCCAATCGCTTTCCAGAAACTCCCATCTCTGATTGTCAGAAAGCTCTCCGAAAAAAGCAGATGTCGGAGACGAGGCAGAAGTTTTCATTTAAAAAATCCCTCTAATAAACATGTTTGAGATGTCAAAAGATTTGAGAGTCGTTTATTCCATATAAAGAGGCAATCGGGAAAGCGGTTTCTATTTTGTATGCAGAGCGGAGTTTGTTCTGGCCGCACGGCACAGTCTGTAGCCTTCATCGCTCGCTTCCTGGCACACCCGTGCATGCGCGTAACTAGAGTTTCCTCTTAAAAATCATTCATAATAGAGAATCAAACAAGTGTTTATGATCCAATATCGGATCCGAAATTAAAGTCTGAGGCGAAAACGTGCGCAATATTCGGGCGACGCGCATGCTGCAATGTCGCAGCTGGTCTTAAACTAAAGTTTAGCATTTTCGCTCGACTCGAATTGACCAAAATCAACATCTTTGTACTTTTATTCGCGATTTAATGATCTCCAACCCAGCTGTGTGTTATGTCAGGTTTAGTTCAGGCAGAAATCCGCGCTGAAAACTACGCCTGGAAGACGCTGTTCGGTGTAAGTTAAGGAGGTGTGTCAAACAGGCGAACTGGCTTGAAAGTTTTGAATTTCCCTCGCGCTGACTGCGCTTAACTTTGTGCGCATGCGTGAGCTCTATTCAGCCGAACAGAGCTTGGCGGAGTTAACAGGGTAACTGGGGGTTGTGTTAAGCGTGCCGGAGGGTCGCGTCTATAGCCCCCTACAGCCATGTAGACTTTAGCCGGTCGTGTTTCACGTCTCAGATGATTTGAAGGCTTAATATGAAAGGATTCTTCGTCTACATTCTGTGTCTATTGTGAGGGACTTAGTGACGCGTAGTGATGAGGCGTTGTGGGGCTGTGATTGAAGCGTCAGAATGCCTATAATAATGTGAGGTATTTGTGAGACTTTTCTGTGCCTCTCATGCTGTCTTGTGCCCTGGTAATGCATCAACCAGTTGGTGCAAAACGGCCCAGAAGTTTTCCATTTGTGAAAGAGAAACATCTGTTCAAATGTATCTATAATCTCGCCCAATTATTTCATCCGTTTAACAATTATTCAGATGTTTTGAAACGCGCCTGGACTTGTGTGCTTTCGTTGAATATCACATCAAAAAGTCAGTTATTAAGGGGAATTTCCCCTGAACATCTTCCTTAGGGTGAAAAGAAACTGAGCATCCGTGGCCTGTAAGGGTGATTTATTACAACTGGTGATCTGGAGAATCAGTTGCAGAGGAAAGTAAAATAACACTTCAAGCTTTGATCGTGCAGTTGGTGTATATTCTGAAGTACAATAATAATTGATCCACTTATGCTTTGTCGAGTACACAAGGTACAACTTAATTGTTTACTAATGCAAATGTCATATTTGAACGAATTTTGTTCGAACTTTAAATAATACAAGATTTATTTCTTTACATAATCGGTGTTTTACGCCGTATTCAAGAAAATTTCATTTATACGACGGCGACCAGCATTATGGTTGGAGGAAAGTGAGCAGTGTCCGGTGGAAATCCACGACCATTCGCGAGTTGCCGCAGACCAGTAGTGAAAAGTGATACACGTGTTACCGAAAACAGAGAATTCTAGTTTAGGGTGTTATTTTGTAAAACGGTTATGTTAAAAACACCTTGCCAAATAAAGGATCATATTATCCTAGCTTCTCATTGAATTTAATGATGGTTAGCTATTAAATCTGCCATTACAGTGAACTCTGGTGATGTCAGATACGTTTTATCTCAGCGTAATTACTTAGACAGTGCATTTTTTTCATATTTGTTTCAATGAAATAGGCGGAACACTGGTGTAATATGTTTACTGTTTTTCATGTTAATGCACGTAATCTACGTATGCTGTAGATCTTGGTCAACACGTGGTATAAGACCACTCTCTTGTGGTGATCCTCCCCTTTACAGCGAAATAATACAGCATTATAATCCAAACCATGACTTCGAATGGTGCAAAAATGCATTCATCTTCAAATGAGTGGGTCTTTGTTTTTGTTGAAAAATCACTCTAGCGTGAGGGTAAGCCTACATATAAGGTGCGTGTATTTTTTTCGTTCCATGTCTCTCGCCTTTTACAAAGAAACACTGCAATTTAAGTCAGTAAAATAGATGGGTGTTTTGACACGACAAAACAAAGACAAAGCGAATCAAAGCTCTGACTAAAGAATGATTACTCGAATCCTCCTACAAATAATCTTTGGGGCCTGCCATTTTTGCAGACCCCAAACTCATTTAGGGTTGTTATTAAGACTGTTCAAGCGTTGTGGTGTTAACGCCGTGCTATTGCGCATGCACCATGGCACGCTATGATGATATAATGATTAATAACACTTCAGAAAATAATATTCCCTACTAGTGTCGTATTACACCGGGCTTTAACAGCTAACGTTAATTTTTAAAGTAGCAATGGAGCTTGGAAACAGTCATTGTGTGCATATATAATTGCACTGAATCGGCTCGACATTTAATGTGGAGAACGACAAGTATTTTGACGTTTTGATCAAGACTGATCAGAGTTAAATAGCCTGCCTGGTTTTATGAGCTAATATGAATCGCCGTTGAGTAAGTGTGAATGGTGTATGTGTGTATATAAGGTTTCATGGTATATCTAACAAAACAGTGTAGATTGCGTAACGGTCTAAGCGGGTAATCTTACGTTATGTGCCCATCTACACGGAGATACTTCTGTTTACATACTGTCTGATTGCGTGAGAGTCCTGCTGGCGGACGTGCAGCTGGGTAACTGTTGGCTCAGCAGCCTGACAATGAGTGAATGACCTATAGCTAACAGGCGCCTCACTAAACTGACAATATAATGGGGCTTCAACAAACGTGGATGTTCAGGCAAAGTTGTATGGATCGTATACGTACAAAAAGTGAGCACTGCCCACAATACTGTATGATCAATGCAGTCCATGATCAGTTGAGCAAAAGTGAATATGGTTAAATTATGGGTAAACTTATTATAATATAATTAAAGACGCACAGCATGTAGAGAAAACACCAGAGCAGTGTGATAGTTAGCAAATGGTCACACGTAACGGATCAAGTAAGGTCTCTTTGCCATTTTAAGTCGGTTAGGGTTAAGATAAACTATTTTGTACACAATTTGTTTTTGTACACACCAAACCTGTGTCTGCCACTTGGTACTCTGCATCCCGTAAGCGCCATCGCCAGGCGCTACGCACTTGACAAATGGTTCTGAGATCTAGAAAGCATGCTGATATCTGCCAGATTATAAAGTTACTTTAAAATGGTTTCTTTTTTCAATTATCGTCATCAGGGGACCTTGATGAGGTATCGCATGTGACGGCCATTGTAGTATGATAAACATAGAGTCCGACCAATGACCTCTACGGTCACCTGGCTTTGTATTGCTAATTAAACTCAGTATGGTTGTTTGAAAGCGGCCATTGTCATGAAACCCGATTCCCCTCACCGATCATTTTTTGACCAACGGTCAAGTCTGACCAGTCGCGTGACAATTGCACCCCCACGAGCCATCACCTGGCATCTACAGGAGAAAAGAAAAACTAAATGCCAAGCCGTGGCACGTTACCAACAAAAAAAGGGTCTTAGAGTCAATTTTTATGTTTTTGTTATTAAGTTTGAGTTAGTGAAAGTCAAGTGCTCGGACTGCCGCGCTTCTTGTTTAAAGACACAATGCCCAAGACGCTGTTTAAATCTGTTTTTTTTTATTCGGCATTATCCTAACAAATGAGTGACCACCCACTCCCACTGCCAAGTGTTCAGTCACACTCCGGAGAGTCGAATTATAACCCACTTAGTCACTCGATTACCTGTTAATAATCGACCAGTTAATATATGTCAGTTTTAATTAAGGTTAAAACGTTATCGACAGAGGTGGTCTACTTTTATTGCATTACTTATATAAATTCAGTATATTTACTATCATTTTATTTTTCTGTGATTTTGTATTCTTTTGTTTTTTTTTTTTGTTTCAAAACATCGGATATATTTTGCAAAATATAAGGAGGAAGTGACGAACTATACACGTAGCTTCATTACTTTGGGAAAGACATTATATTTATTAGCGTACAAGTTAAAGATAAAGCGGGGCCTCCGTGGCTCAGTTGGTTAGCGCGCTAGCGCAGCGTAATGACCCAGGAGCCTATCACCAATGCGGTCACTGTGAGTTCAAGTCCAGCTCATGCTGGACTGGACGACAGTGTGATAGTGTGATAGACGTACAGCATAGAGAGTACAACCACAACAGCGACGACACTGTGATAGAGGTATAGCACAGAGGGTAAACCAGAGCAACGACGACAGTGTGATAGACGTACATCATGGAGAGTAAACAAATCAGAACAGCGACGACAGTGTGATAGGCGTACAGCATAGATCGTAAAACCACAGCAGCGACGACACTGTGATAGACGTAGAGCATGGAGAGTAAAATCAGAGAAGCGACGATAGTGTGATAGACGTACAGCATGGAGAGTAAAATCAGAGAAGCGACGACACTGTGATAGACGTACAGCATAGAAAGGAACAACAGAACAGCGACGACACTGTGATACTTGGCAAGGGTCACAAGTAATCGGTGAAATACGGACTTCCCTAAATTTACCAGATTTACGGTTTTATTCTAACTGCTCATGTAAATTTTTAAATATAGTAGCAACTTATATGCCACCTGGCACCATGGTTTTAGCAGAATTAGTTTTAGAAATACATGCAGTGAGTGGATGTTGATTCCAGTTTATTGATGTCGCTGGTCTAGAATTACTCAAAATATTGTACTGTCATCACATTTAAAAAATACATTAAAACAATGCAAAGCACAGCGTTCTATGTCAGTTTATAAGTTATTGTTGTACAAAAATAAAATCTCTGCAGTCGCGCAAAGCTTCCAGCCAATCACATATTCAACGTCATGATATTACTGAATATGATGCATATACCCCCTACAGCTCAGGGTTAATCGCAACTTGACAAAATCATGAATTTGCATAATTTCTTAGAAGATAATTATAATCATTGTAAAATTCAAGAAACTTAGAATGGGGACTTTTCGTGGAGTAACATTCAAATTCCGCATGGAATACAATGCACAAGACTACAGCATGGAGAGTAAAACCAGAGCAGCGACCACAGTGTGATAGTTGACAAATGGTCACACGTAACCGGTGAAATCGGGCCCCTCGTCAGTACACCTCAGTGAAGATTTTATTCTGACTGTTCATGTAAATGATAAATCAGTAGCAATTTGTGCGTCACATTCTTATACAGGTTATGAAGAGTGAAGGCGCTGTCCGTGTGTCGTAAAACGTCGGCATACTTGTATACTAAAAATTAACATATACTGTTCTTATACATAGACTAGAAGCCAATATATAATAAAAGACTAATAAAACAGCATAGAGAGCAAATCATAGCAGAAACGATAGTGCAGGTGATAGCTGGCAAATAGTCACACACAAACGGTGAAAAGGAAGACGTCATTCCGGATAGCCAGTTACACTTCGCTTAATTTTCACTGCCCTTGGTATGTCTAGAGAAAGTCACAGGATTATTAAGTATAAAAAGGCCTATGTGTAAAATAAGACCACTGTGGTTTAACAGGCGTGTAAACTGTTGGTTTACACATGCAAACGTGGGGAGTTATTTCCAGTTGATCTTTGATTACAAGTCTCAAAGAGTCTTTATAAGCTAACTGCAGGGTGCTGTGATCACGTATGATGTTTTCACGCCAGAGGAGAGCGGGGTGAACACTTCATCTGGACTGTACAAATTGTCACGTACCGCCACGCGCCCGTCCGAGAACTCGCGCGACCTTGTCGGGCGCGTCTCGGCGGTTCCGCCTGAATGATTTCGCACACTATCATGATTTTCGCTTCACCCGAGCTTTTATTACGTTTTTGAGCGCACTTATTTGGTCGTAATTTCACCATATGCTGTCACATTAAAGTTTATCGAGGCGTTAACATGTCATCTTTTCTTCTGCACAAGGGATCACGGCGTGACCTGGTCATAAGTCTGTAGGTTTAAGCACGGAGTGGCTTAGTGGGGACTCGCCTAGGGTGCGGTGCCCTTAAATCTACCCCCCGGGGTCACGATGCTATCCTGAAAACGCAAAAACGCGGGGTTCATGTAATCCGACAGCAATATTCAGAAAGTCACACAACACGGTAATTATCGTTTTTCTTTTTGTGTATCAGACTATACGCCGTGTGATTCAGAAGATGAGTTTCAATTTAACGAAAAATTTAACGAAAGATAAGTTATCAAATATTTTACACTTTTTGTGTCAGAGACAGCATAAAATGGACACATGTCCTTCGACCGGTGTTACGTAAATCTTACTTCAGACTTCCTGCGCTGTATGAATTTGGAAACCTTTCGGAAGCTATAGGGTTTTGTCTCATATTAATATTAAACATGCTGTTATAACCACTGCAGTTTCAGTTGAACATCATACTTAAATACTGATTCGTAAAAATACAAATGTTAAAAAGTTTTGGGTTCGTTCTACATTTTTGTCGAAATATTTGGTGTTGAGTCAAACTGAAATGCTCGTAAATATTTGTGAACGTTTGTAAATTCTTGTGGGTACTTCCCACTTAATTCAGGGCCATTTCGTTTTCACAAGCCTCTTTTGTTCAGCAATCACGCCCACATAAGCTAAGCAACATGCGCCACTACATCCTGATTACTGATATCGTCTATAAAACGCCCAAGCCATCTCAGTAAACACCTAACTACAACGGCTTCAAGAGTAATGAAACTAACTGGTCACTCTTTCGCAAATTGCATATGGAAAGCCAAAATATAATCATAAAACGTCCGTCATAAACAGAAAATTTTTCAACCCCAAAATGTAAACTAGTGTATTCGATCTATAAATAGAGTACACGTGTTGTAAGGTCTGATATATGGTACACCGCAGCCATTTGTCAAGCTCAGTTTTCAGATAATCAGATTTTAAAAATCTGATTAATAACAGTTTCTTTTAATATGTTGATTTGCGAAAATGTGGACTCTACAAAGCAAATGTTTTACGTTAGAAATTTCCGCCTCTGCATATTCTATGGCAATTCCAGTTTAAACCTCTGTCTAATTCAGTATGTCTTTTGTCACACAGTGTTATACTTAACTGGATGTGCGTCAAATGTGAAGGAAAAATGTGACAATATAATTGAAGGCTTACAGATGATAACGATCGGTCTATATTTTTTAATCAATCCCTTAAGGGGTTAGGGTGGGGGTAGTAATGGTTTTTTTGTTACAAGCCTAATAACCACATTGCTTTGTGTTTCAATGCAGTTGAAGCGATTGTACACTGTATACAGTACCTATTTATCCTTTTCGCCGGTCATGTATAGATCTTTTGCAGAGCGGTCTAGGTGAACAAACACAGCGCTAACCAACTTTGCGCCCAAACCGGAATATAATGGTCGTGGTAGTTAGAAGTCTCACATTCAAATTAAGTCTCTATTCAAATCGTGTACCATGCTAGAATGTAAATACAACGGTTAACAAGGTGAATTCTTTTACATTTTGTAAATTTGTTGATAAGCTTGGTTGACTGGTGGTTTGTGCCGTGCCCCAGAAAAATTCGTTTCTATGAGAATGGCGTGGTTTAACATGGTGGAAACCGGTTCCAACGAAAACGTTTAGCTGTTAAGTTCCTGACATTTATTTTGGAAGATTTCTCAAACTTTGGGAACGATATATTTCCGCGGAGCCGTTAAGTCATATTCATTCATTGCGTTATACTATATGTGCATGAAATAAAATGCTCATTTCGAAAAGGTAGGTATATTTAGCATTCCTAAGGCTTCATACATAAACACTTGTAGGCTTACGACAGAAATAGCCTTGCGGACAAAACTTATACTTGCAGACAAGCTGTATAATTGTAAGCCAGTTGAAGCCAATGTATACCGAGCCTTAAAAATAATGAACACTCTCTCCACACAACTTCTGATGAAACTTATTAATAATTACTTACCGGTTAGGCTCAATGTGCGTTATGAAGAAGGCTAGGTAGAGTTCACATGCATCCATATTTACATGTTCTTAGCTTCACAGTGCGGCCTTCATTTTTCACGAAAGAAATTCCGTAATATTTTAGATACATGTAATAAAAGACCATAGATTTTTGCTTGGGTTGTCACTTTGAGGAAGCTTTTGCCTATACTATTGTCTTTGGGGAATAAGAACGCATGTCAAGTCTATTACAATGGGAAAATGGCGATAACAAATGTGGTATTTAAAAGTAATATAATATATAAAGAAAATGGCAATTAGTTTTACGTTTCATAAAAAAATAAGGAATAAAGAAAATAAATCACAGACAAAAAAACAACAACACAGTATTAGTTTATGGTCTTGGTTTATTTTAAGGCGCCGATATGCCAATAAAGTTGCACCTTCTGGTAAAATAGCCGGGAGCCCGTTGACCATTACTCATGTCGTGGGTGGTGGTGGCCACGCGCTTAACGCTAATGACCTTTTGTATATGTTTACCTGTCAGGTGCAAATAAGTATAACTTAATGAGCGCCATTCGGCCAGATAAATAAATCACACTGAAGTGAGGTATAATGTACGCTTTGGGGGATGGGAAATCGAGGGGCTGGCTGCGCGGCAGGGGGCAGGGTTTGTAGGAGAGCGGCGCACCGTCGGGCTGACATACATGGGTTGTTCTATTGGAGATAGACAGGAATAATTGCCCCAGACGGGCGGCAAATTTGCTCCTTACGTTGTATTATATACGTGGGCAATTTCTCTTTTCTCACCGATAATTTGCTGAGCGTGAACAAGTGGTGTTCGAGGGCAGATATAGATGACTTGTCAAAGCTGGGCCATTGTCAAGCCGGGTATTGTTGTCCCCGTGGATCCCTGTGGCCGGGCGGTGGGGGTGGTGTCGACGGGCGTGGGGGAAGAGGAGGAGGTAAAGGTATCTGGCTGGAACAGAGCGCGCGGCCCACCGACTCTCTTGTCGGACGCGTGTTGGTTGCGGTCAATGAACAAACCGCGTCTTTCCTCAAGATATCTTCATCAAGTCTTTGACCAATAGAAGCCAGAACTACCCACGGGCAGAACACAATGTCCCCAGGGAAAGCCTATACCTGAGCGCACGTGCCCTCACACAGCCCTAATTTATCAGGACCCACTCAGACCAATTTCTGTCCACTTTCTGACAGCGTTCTGCCTTATTGGATCGGACACCTTTCTGATTGAACTGGCCTTCAAGCACTTGCAAAAACGACAACAATTTGTCCTTAGCTGATGTATTATTATAATTTAAATATAAAGCATTTTTTACAGTTTTTTGAAGTGTTTATTAAACTTCAGAAAACTGGAGTGGAATATATTTTGTAATTACAGGAGATTTAAAAGCGATAATATGTCCATGTGTGAACAAAATAAAATTACTTTGTGTATACACATGAGTGTGGGCTGAAATGCGGATTGTTGAAGAAGAATGGCCACGTGATGTGTTTTGGCCTTCGTCACTTGGGAAAATTTGAATACAAACTTCATTTCATTTGATTCAGGAATAAACATTTGGTTTTGTTTGATCCGGATGCAAACCGCATGCCGCTTTGGAAAGTTGAATACAAATTTCATTTTTGTTTTAACTCGGCGGATTTGACGCAAACAGTATGCAGTTTTGGAAAAGTCGAATAAATAATTGTATTTTGGTTGATTCGGATCCCATTTTGGTTGATTCGAATCCCATTTTGGTTGATTCGGATGAGAATCGCATACAGTGTTGGAAAAGCTGAATACAAATTGCATCTTGTTTCATTATAGACGTTGGACTCGAATGCAAATCTTATACAATTTTGGAGACGTTGAATACAAATGTCTGTTTTATAATAGACGGTGGGTTCAAATGCAAAGTGTAAATAATTTTTGAAAAAGTTGAACGCGTCAACTTTGGTCTTCTTTGATTATAAAAGGTTATTATAATGCAAGTTTGCAACTATGGAAAAGTTGAATAAAGATTTCACCTTAAATTGTTTTATTATTAGGTGCCAAGCTTGTTTCGTGGATTCGGATGCCATGATTGAAAGACATCATTGCATCAGTGTATTTTAGCTGGAGAGGCTATTATTTGATGAGAAAATTTATTGCACTGATCAAGTGAATATAAGCTGTATACGTTACAGTTATTTATTTGTTGACAGAAATAAACTCGAGTATCTTCGGTTTAACCATTAATGGTTTTCTTTCCAGCTTCAAGGACAAAAAGAGTTATTTTTTCACCTGTGTCATGCATGACGTGCATATGATGTCAGACAGGCTTCTTGGCCTCGCGTTACCCATAAAACATAGTAGCATTATTACATATCTTTGATGGGCTGTTGGGGTATATAGACTGCCATATGTTCTGTAACGTATGCATCCTCTCACTTTGTATCTATCAGTACGTATCATTATGTTGATGTGCACGATATGTAAGCAAGGTTCAGAGTTCCAGATCCCATTTTGTGATGGCTACTGATGGAAAGCTACGAATCATATAAGCAGGGATTGTTCATTCAACTTGTTATAGAAAACACCATGCATTCGGTGTGAACGACGCTATATGGTTCAATACCTGCATATGATTAATCGAAAATGGCTTTTCTAGGAGGTCAAAGTTCAACGGATTCCATGGATCAAGTCCTGTGACGTATTATATCGGAAGTGCATACACCTTTTTGGTTTCTTAGTGTCAGCTGTTGATTTTAAGTTTAACTTGCACACCAGAAATCCTGTGTATTTCTTAATGTTTTTGGATTTGTAAAACTGCACTAGTTCATATAACACTATTCTGTGGAGAATGAAATGCATTACCGCATTATAATAACAAATACATTACTATCTCTAATAATTCGAGGTCGATTCCAGAATACCGAGGTGAAATCACTTTTAAGCCATTGTGGCTATAATATAGTTTTACGTAGCCTGATGAATTGCTGAAACATGCTCTCTGGCAATTTACATACCCAAATATTGCTATACATTTGAAGACAAATACTCTCAAAAAAGTAATCTATTAATTTTAACAGAAAGTCAGTTGTCTGAGTGATGCTAGAAAGTATTCTGTTATAATAACATGATACTGTGTCATATTCAACATAATATCATGTTATTCTAATAGAATCTCTATTTTTTAATTTATTTGGTTGGTGTTTTACGCCGTACTCAAAAATATTTCACTTATACGACGACGGCAGGCATTGTGGTGGGAGGAAAACGGGCAGAGCCCGGGGGAAACCCACGACAATCCGCACGTTGCTGGCAGATCTTCCAACGTACGGCCGGTGAGGAAGCCAGCATGAGCTGGACTTGAACTCACAGCAGCTGCATTGGTGAGAGACTCCTGGGTTAGTACGCTGCGCTAGCGCGCTTACCGACTGAGCCATGGAGGCCCCAAAAATAATCTCAGTGTTGAATTAGAATATAATATGTGTGTTGTATTTAACTAAATAACCTATTGCAGTATCAGAATACATTCAAGCATCACTCAGATAACAGACTTTCAGCTAAAATTAAAAGATTCATTTTTTTCCAGCTTTTACCCCCAATGTGTGACTGAAATCACCAAAACTAAGACTCTAATGGCCAAAACGGTGTATGTGACAGCACAGAGGGTGAAACATTTATCTCTATCAGTGCTGTATTTAAATATAATAACTCTATCAGAAACAAAACAGTTGTTAACTTTAGTCAGATCAAAAGCAAGTAAAGAAGCACTGGTATGCGTTGAAACCAATCATATATGTTTCTAATAATGCTAGGACAACAGTTTTTCCGGCGAATCAAAAATGAATAAGTTTATATCAGTTGTTATTTATGCGAAGAAGAACACAAAAGTCGTAAGATTACTTTATAAATAATTTCCAACATTAACAAAATCGGGAATCGTTTTTTCTACAGCAGGTTTTGGTAGAATCCTGTACAATAAAGAGAGCTGGCGTGGCTGAAGCCCGCGGGAGATTTCGGTTGTGGCGAAACAGATAAGAGGCTGTATACATACAAGAGCGGCAATTAGTCAAAAAGTCAGCTGTAATGTTTTTTTTTCTTCTGCGTCTAACAAAGTAAATATGTCCACAAAGCCTCTGGTACAATGTCAGATAATATATTATGTCTCTGCGTCACCATTATTAAGTTGTTGCTATAATCACCCGACACCCTGTGGGGATATGGCGCTAAGCAGCGGCTGGACAGGGGCCAATGATAAATGGCCACACCGGACGTAAGGCCGACACAAGAAAATAAACATCAAAGTTTTTTTTTAGCTAACGCTTACAAGGGGCAATAATTTATACCATTGAACAAGGAAAGGGGAAAAATGACTTGCGGGTTTGCAAACGACTTGTTCGAATGGCCTGGGTCCCCGAGTTGTTTTGTGTCCGATCCAGGATATTGGCCAGGGTGAAGCCTTGGAAGGCTAAGGTCTCCCTTTTGGGTCAGTGTTCCATTGATGCCCTCCCGTGGGTCGGGGTTAGAGGTCAGCCCGTTCTCCGTAGCCCTGACCAGACGGTCACCCCGCCACTTGACACAACTCCCCAAAACGTTCACCAAGCCCTGTTGTTTCTCACTATACAGACGCAGGTAATCTTGGGGCATTGTTCTCTCAAGATTTGCTAAGCTAAACGGCCGTCAAAAGAACTTTCCACCTTGGGCTAGGTCCCAAAACGAAGGGGCCACGGTTGTCCTTTTTGTCAAAAACCTTAGTCCAGACAGGAACAAATTGACGCCAATTAACGTTACTGAGTCGAGGGGTCAGAGAACGCGTGTATGTGTGTATATCTATGAAGACTATATCATCTCTTGTCCACACCAAGCAATGGTCCGGCTTGACCGCCAGGGGCAGGACACGGAGTAAACTCTGTCTGGGTCTAAATGAACAAAAGATTGCCCAGTGTCCATAAGAATGACTATTGTTCATCCGTGCCTACGACTTGTGCGTTAAACCAATGTAGTCTCAACAATAACATCGCCAGTGTCCCAGTGGTCAAAAACTGAGCATTGTTTTCATTCAGGTCCGAGCTCGTATCATTGTTTCTTACATTTAATTCGTTCTCAGCTGTGCACACGACAGTATTCTTATATACCCTAAGCAAATATCTACAACGTTTTTGGAAATTTACGGGGCATTCAGAGATTCCAAGTAGAAAATAATGGCGAACACACAAAGTTTCTCCAAATTAAATGGGCGCAAACCTTTGAAAGAAACCCGAAATGTTCTTGTTTGAAATAAGAATGTGATAGTTTTCAGCAGGTTTTGTGCAAATAGGATATTCCGGGAGAGAAATTAAATGTATAAGGAAATTTCTATTGATGCCTCCGATCATGAAATGTACTTTGTAAAGCAGTGTAAGCTGTAGGAAAATTCTTTTATGTTTCAAATGATTTAGCTCTAGTAACATGTATCTAAGTTATAATCCTTGGAATTCATAGCCAGATTCGTCTTCCAACATGTACACAAATGTCTAAGATCATGAAATAGGTAAACTGATTTTTTCCTAATCTTTTTTTTGTGTATTTCACCAAAAATGTATAGTTCTTAACCAAGTCCTCCATTTATACGTCATCTTTGAAAACTTTGAGTTTTACACTCTTAACGTTTCTGTTGTTAAAAGAAGTCGTGTTTGAATTAAGGGGAATTAAGTGTGATAGTTGGCGAATGGTCACACGTAACCAGTGAAATATGGCCTCTGGTCAGTTTACCTCAGTCAGTTTTAATTTAAGTGTTCATGTAAATGCACAGATAGTAGCAATTTACACGCCCCCCCCCCCCTCCAACCCAACGGCTTAAGCGGAATTAGTTTTAAAAAAATGCAGTGATGTTAATTGCAATTTATTAGACGTCACTGGTCTAGAATTAAAGACACAATAAGGTTATAAATAAGAATGGGTTTGTGTTGAGATATATTGTTTTTTAAATGATGCCGTCGACCTCTATGCTAATAAACGCCCCCGCCACCTCCAACTTCCAACTGCTGATGATTATAAATTATAAAAGCCAAAGGAGAAAGGCTTGTATTACAAACTTGTGATGAACACGACCGGTCATTCGAGTGGACAATGGTTCTTAGTTCCTCAATGGTAATCATCACTCATCCAGTACTGGTCAGTTAAGGTTCCCTCTGGCCAGAGAACTGGACTGGTCAGCACAACTGACCAGTAAATCCAAACAGATGGCCAGAACGAAGTCTCCGGCCGTCAAGTACCCGAGCTCTTGTTAATATACCGTTTGTTTTATTTTTCACAAAAAATACCGAAACCAGAAAAGACAGGTCCAAGTGGCGGGAGTGTTTATATCAGCCTCCGCGGTCCAGTTCCGAGCTTGAGTCTCAAGAGGCTTTCTGAACACGAACTCTGAATACTCATTGTTTTCCGCTGACCACTGCGGACAGTCCAGTCCGGACAAAATCACCAGGCAACAGGACACGAACCCTCTAGCTGGAACTCTTTGATGAAGTGAAAGAAAATCGTGAAAAGAAAAAATTCACTTTGATTGTCCACTTCAACAAAGACATGCATTTCACTGACTCGCCCCCTTTTTGTTGTTAAAAAACAGAATGACTTCGCTCAATGCTCATAGCATTGGTTTGAATTATGTCGCAGGTTTCGTCTCTCCGGACGTGGCGGTAACTCCGCGCGTGCAGGCTTCTCTCTGAACTAAATATGATCCCGTTTTACGTTTAAAACATAAAAGACGTACACCATGGAGAGTACAACAAGAGCGGCGACGACAGTGTAATGGCTGGTAAATGGTCACACGTAACCAGTGAAGTACGGCCTCTTGCCAGTTTACCTCTGTCAAAGTTTTATTTTAACTCGTCAGGTAAATGCCTAAAAAGTTGCGACTTAGATGACAACAGTTCTAAATCTGATTAACTTCTGAACATGAGAAAAGTGTACTTTAACAGATCGAAAACTTAATTACGTCATGGATGGTTTGCCACAAGGTCTTATTGGTACGTGTGAACACCGGTTCCATGCCTTGTTGCTGCGTTAGAGAAGCAGTTCTTTGAGTTGTCGATAATGCACAATCTGGAACACGTTGCATGTTAACAGCGAGATTAAACAGCTCCCGAAAACCGCACACGTTAATCTTTAAGGGACCCTCACGCTGACACGTTCAACTATTTGGTTCTTGTCTAAAGTTGTCTGTTCGAATCCAGCTCTCGCTGCTTCGTCTTTGGTTTTAAGTCATGGATTTCATCAGGTACACCTAGCAAAAGGCAGTGGTTTACACCTTCTGTTTCCTGCACCCATAAAAACTGATCGACGTCACTTAAATGAAAAGCAGATATCACGTTATACACCAACGGAATCACAAACCGATCTTAGACTCAAGCCAAAATTTTAATCATTAAATTTGGTATGTCCCTTTCTGTTATTTCAGCCAAAATTTGTCATACAACAACTTCATTAGAATTGACTTTATCAAGCAATATTTTGACCTTGTTACATGAAAAAATAACAATTTTTGCGTGATTTGAAATGTTGACTAAAGTCTTAAGATCGGTTCATGATGCCGGGACAACGGAATAAATAAAATAACACCGTATACTACATCATGACAGCACACGAGTACAACGTCAACGTAAACACAAATTCAATTCCAGAAGGTGTGGTGTATGCCAATGGTGTAATATAATGGCAGGTTTATTACATCTGATCAGTCTTTTTCAGCATGGAAAAAATCAATCGAGGGAAGATAAACCTCAGAACTAGTCGGAGTTAAAAATCATAACATAAAGGCATTTAGGTATTAAATCATAAATAAGAGGCCTATAAAACAAGCTTCTAGGTAATATATGAATCTGTTTGTAATTTTGGGGAAAGGATTTTTCTCCTTCCACCCCCCCCCCCCCCCCCAAAAAACAGACAAACAAGAAACAAACAAACAAAACCTAATTTACTACAACACCAGCAGAAGCTAGAAAAAAGGGGGGTAACTCTACACTGATGCTGTTATATCAATCTATGTAAATGTATTTCACACAGATAAAAAAATAAAGTATACTGTAGAATTTATAATATCGGAACTGTACAACATGAATATTTACAAAATTAACAATTAAGCAAGGCAAAACAATGTCTTTGATTTTAAATAATATCAGCATTTAAAGCAAACAAATGTGCTGTTTCAGTGAAAAATTGTGCACTTATACATGTACCCTGGCAGTGCACACAAAGACCCTCCAAAGACACTGAGGGTAAGATTCATGCTTTCTTTGAACTTTTCCATACCAATGTCAGAAATTGCCAGAGTATCGAAGACCAATGACTAAAAACAAATTTTAGTCAACGACACAAGTAACAGATAGATTAATACAAAATCAATTTGTCTTAGCGGTAGCCTAATTATTTGTTTCTTACGTTCCTGCTATTGCATACTGACTATGTGGGCTCCATATATCACCCAAGTCATGCTCTCTGCTGATTGGCTCACATTTGAGACACCCTAGGAGATGCTAGGTTGAATGTGATAAGTTGACAAAAAAGATAGGTTAAATCTGATTGGTTGACAATAGAGACAGGTGATGCTAGGTTAAGTATGAGAACCGTAGGTCACAGTGAATTCAGCACCCATCAGACAAGACTAAGTAATCGAAGTTTACAGCTTTGGGACGAACATACACATTCAATGTCATTCAGTGCTAAAGGAACAGCAATTCCATAAAAGTAATTTAGCTCTTACGTGTCAAAGTTTCAAGCTAGATTGCTCTACAATGCCTTGTACACAGGAAACCAATTTTGATTTCGTATCTCAATATTGCGATGACACAAAGAGACATTTTTTGCAAAAAAACAGAACTTAAAATCTTAAGAAGCTTTAGTTTGACATATCAAAAATTTTCACCACAATACAATAAGTAGGCCTACAGCAAATCTGATCGGGCAATAACACTGACTATTACCTCCGGATAGTGCATCATGCCAGTTTGGATCTTGACGGGACAGTTTTCATCATTGATCATTGATCACAATTATGAACCTTTCAGCTACCAGTACATGTAGTATTGCCAGATAAATGAAAAGGCATTTGTCAAACTGATGAAAATGACTCCCTGTGAAAAATTACAACCTTGTGGACAGCTTTTTTTGTAACAATTTACAAGGGACCTGACAAATCAGATATTTCCCCCATGAACCTATCGTAACACAATCAAACTTACAAAAAAAGTTTACACATACAATGTATGTACAACAAATAATTTATAAAAATGTTAGAGTAAAGTTAGTTCAGACATTCACCACATGCGGTGAATTTTGGAGATTCCATAAATATATTTAGCAGACGGGACCACGAAACATGTATGCCTGTTTTATTGAGGTTTTAAAAATGCCTCCAACTTAATTCAGCTTCATCATGGCAATGTCTCCACATATCATTGCTCAAGACACCATGCTCAAGACACCATGTTCAAGACACCGTCTTCAAGACACCATGCTCAAGACACCATGCTCAGTAACACGACAGTAACGCATCTAATGTACATTCTAAATGGACACTCCGTCCAATGTCAGACTAACTTTAAGCTAATTTCTTTAGACCATAACTTCAGCTTAAACTTTTCTGACTACATCGTCAAAATTTGATGTTGTGATTTAACAGAGATAGAAGTTCATATACCATAATTGATCTATGCCAAACAATACTTTTAATTTGCCTCACAGATCTGTGCATGTTTTACTTGTATAATAAAATTTCTAAGAAAATTATGCTTCTTAAGTCAGGCAATAATGATCTTGTCCAATACAAGTACTATATATGACAGGCCTTTATTTCTGTTTTTCAACAAGCATCTGCTTATGTCACCCTTTTCAACACCAGAAATGTCATTTTGCTCACTTAAATTCACACTCCCACCTCGTCGGAGTGTCTTTTCTAGAAAACAGTTAACAAATGACTGCTTTCTGCTTGCTGTCCAATCATAGTACTTGTTTTTGAATTTATCTCCACATCGGAACTTGATTATGTCTGGTACGAGTTATTCGCATGCCTAGATTTAATTTCAGGAGTATCAAAAGGTGTGGCTGAACACCTCAATACTACAGACACGACATGTCTGTTCATGGATATGACTGGACAAAATATCCCCGCAGCAGGCTCACTAAATTCCCTTCTCGGATTTCCTCCAAAATATTTCATGCTAAAACAGTAATTCTTCTTCACGGAGGCAGGCATTTTTTTAATGGGTAGGCTAGAAAAGGTTTTCAATTTTATTTCCGGGCCACATCCAAGGGCACAGATATACATTTGAGATCACAGTCCAAGCTTCGTAGCATCTTATGTTTTTAGATGTTTCAGCCAACTCTGTGCCAAGTCAGACCTTTGAAAGCACAGCAAGATGCATGCATTTCTTGTGGACAGCTGAAGTTGAACAGATTTTAATTAAACAGATTATTGAAAAAGTGAACTATTCTCTTGATAAAAAATAGGAATTCAATACAAATGAGAATTTCATCACCTAATGTGATGCAGGGTGCAGCTTCATGGTTTTACACAGCACAAGGGAGATAACTCTCGTGGTACTACCATCAAATGTTGCTGGCTGAACAGATCTCTGCAAAAGTCACACACATGAAATCTCTTCCGTTATAAGAAAAGCGACACAAACTGTATTCAAGGCTAACTCATTTTGTTTTCTATGATGATCAATGCCCCAGAATAAATAGACTATAATCTTCACATATTTTACAAAAAAGGGGGTTAGCATGCAAAATAATACTGCAAACAATGCATGACAAAATTATCAAAAATCTATATAATATTCAAATGTATTTACAACTGCTAAAAAAAACAAGCTTCAATAGAAATGGATATCTGCTATGCTAAATGTATTATAAATTTAAAATCAAAACAAACAAAATTAAAATTGCAATAAATAAATTACATGATTTTGATAGATACATTTCACACGTATATCTCTTCAAGCCTAGATTATGCAGGACCTCAAGAGTTAATCAATCTGCTAGTTTGTTGTTTTTTTGCGGGTGTAGAAAGGCAAGTCTATCAAGCTGTTTTGGAACAATCAAAGGACTGATGAAACCAAATGTGTTCTCAGAATGTAACCAATTCTATCCCTTCATCAGTAGCAGAAATTCTGTGAATTTCTTTCAGTCTCCTAAAACAGCTTATGTCCAAAATGTGCTGCATGTACATTTCTTCAAGAAAAAGTCAAACTACCAAAACTGAAAGTGTGGAAATATTTCTTGTACACTAGTTGTGATCTGAAGAAAGCTGAGAAAAACTGATGTTATTTACCACACCTTGTATAAAATCTATTGTAAATTGCCTAAAATTTTGGATATTACAGTCCATATATGGAGGCAAACATATATCATAAAATAGTACTTTTGAGAGCATTATGATGGGAGGAAACCTGGCAGAGCCCGGGGGGAAACCCACGACCATCCGCAGGTTGCTGCAAGACCTTCCCATGTACAGCCGGAGAGGAAGCCAGCATGAGCTGGACTTGAACCCACAATGACCGCATTGGTGAGAGGCTCCTGGGTCATTATGCTGCGCTAGCGCGCTAACCAACTGAGCCACGGAGGCCCCCTGTAGACTTGGTGTGCATGTTTATGCATGACAAGCCGTAAAGTTTATAAACCAAAGTTGCTAACCAAAGGGGTAAAGGGATATGTGGTAACCCTAGTGGGAAATTCTTGCAGTACCCATGATGAAATCAAAATTAAACACATAAAAAACACTCCTAACCTTCCATTCTAGGTATTATTCAAACAGTATGTAGTTGTACAGGAATTGGTTGTCTCCTTACAAAATATCAGAGAAAGAAACTTTCATGTCCTTAAAAAAAAAAAACCCATCATTTTGTTCCTCTGCATGCATGTACGTTTTTTTATATATGCCCGGTACTTTCTGTACAGCCTATACCTGAAGAGCCTCGTAAGGTACACATAAATACATCCTCTCCTCTCACATCTTTGTAATGTTGTGGAAAAAATGTGGCTGAGTTTGACAGGAACAGCATTCTGAGATCAGTTGATGGAGGGTGTGTGTGAGTTTGTCCACTTGATGTCTATGGTGGGCCATTTTGTCTGCAGACAACATTTGATGGGAGATGTGTCTGTGATAAACTGCACTTCTGGCTCCTCTTCCAGGGTCACCTCAGCCTGCTGGTACACCACCTGGGCACACAAATAATACACTCTGTAAGACTGTCGCAGATACCAACATATTTATTCCATTCATTTATTTCACTGATATTTTATGCCATACTCAAGAATATTTCACTTACATGTATATGACTGCAGTCAGCATTGTGGCAAGAGGAAACTGGGCATAGCACAGGGGAAACCCATGACCATCCGCCGGTTGCTTGCAGGCCTACCCATGTACATGTACGACCGGAGAGGAAGCCAGCATGAGCTACACCTGAACTCATACCTACTGCATTGCTGAAAGGCTTCTCTGCCATTGCAATACCACAATAAGGAGGCCATAGCTATTGCCCTATGCAGGCGTAGGTAAGGGGCATAACTCTGCAGGTTTTAATTTCAATAAAGTTTTTGATTATAATCAACATTCATTTTGGATTTAATGAGAAAATTCATGAATTAACCAATATAATCAAGAATTCTGTGAGCACTGCAAAAGCCATATATGTCTTCTACCTGTCAGAATAAAACGATGTGGGAACCAGAGGTAGGAACAGCTGTCTACACTGTTCAGGCCTGAATGACTTCAGGAGGGAGAGATTCTCCACCAGGTCTGTGACTACCGTAATTCTTCAACCTTTTCCCGTGTTTGCAAGGTGTTTATTCAAGCATATTCTGAAGGCATTTTTCTGTGCAGACTTATAATATCCCTCTTTTTGTGAAGCCCTGAAATTGGCCAACCCAACCAATGTAGTTTTGTCTCCAATATCAACTTAAAAAATCAAACTTAAAAATGAACAATTGTTCAAATGAACAGTTGATCATTTTTATGCGAAACATATTGAACATATGCAAAACGGTGGAGGAATTAGCATAGTAAAGAATGTTAGGACAAGAGCTTCTCTTTGTAGATTAGTCTTCATACACATTTAAGTCCTATCACACAGGTCTATCATAGTGAATTTTTCACTCATGCATTTTTACCTGAGAACAAAACCAAATTGTTTCCAGGTAAAAAACCATTCTCATTTGGCAGGTTATGTAGGAACTTTTCCACAGCATATATGAGGAAGACAAGCCGTATTTAATGATCGTTATGCAAGTGGAAATGAATTCAAACGTCATTAATGTATTAGCAGTCATCTCATTTATTTGTTATAATCTTTTGTTTCACTTCACTTTTCAGGTAAAGGTTAAGAATAGTTAATGGACAATTCTTATAGTAGTAGGCATGGCCCCAGGATCACAAAGTGATCTTAGATTGCTTATTGTCATTGATTGTTGATTGCTTATTGTCACTGATTGCTTATTGTCATGGATTGTTGATTGCTTATTGTCATTGATTGCTTATAGTCACTGATTGTTGATTGCTTATTATCACTGATTGCTTATTGTCATTGATTGTTTGATTTCTTATTGTCATTGATTGCCTATTGTCAGTGATTGTTGATTGTTTATTGTCATTGATTGCTTATTGTCAGTGATTGTTGATTGTTTATTGTCATTGATTTCTTACTGTTACCATAAGCAGTGAGACTGGGGAATCTACAAATTCCCTGTCTAAGGCTAGATTTGAAACCACACCTCAGAAGACAAGCATCTTTGACAATAATACAATAATGATGGCCTGCCCCTAGAATAACTAGGAAATGACAGAAACCTTGTTGTTGAAGCAGGATCGCCTGAGGCCGTTGTAGTGGAAGAGTATGAAGTGTCGAGGTGTCTCTGGCACCATCTGGCCGGGGAAGAATTCCTCCAGGAAGCTATTCATGGTGATGATACCAAGGTGCTCTGGATCTAGCTTTGTCCTCATCAGATCTACACTGAAACACATAAATATAACGAACTGCTCAGGTACCATTGGCTACTCTCCGTGGGGCACATACCACAAGCTGGACACAGTTGTTCACAACTGTATCAGAAGTGACGGTAAATGACCGTTACCCATGACCAAGTTGTACATTTTCTAACAGTCTCTGAAAAGGTGTTTCGAAGTTTGATTGGAACGTACATGTATGGCGATACCTTACTGGAAAAATGTACCAGTAATCTTAAACACCCCAAGTCAAATTTTATGGCATGTATTAGTCTTTAAAATTTCACTTTTTAGGTCATTTGTTGTAAGCCCGGAAACTGCTTATGACTAGACAATTTCGTGTTCTTGATTGGCATATTGGAAAGGTCTAATTGCGACGAAGTAAGATTAGTGCGCACTGTTATGTTCACATCAGCGAAATCCGTCAATTATGAAGTTTGACCTGAGAAAAAAGGTCAAAGGTCAAAAAGGTCAGTCAACCTAAACACAACTAAATCTGGATTAATGGGACCTGAAGTGAGTCTGAAGTTCCTCTGAAACTGGCTTAATATTTTGGGGGGAATGTAATATAAACAAAATTAATACTCAGACGTGAAATGTATGCATGTTAGGAGGTGTATGCATATATTTTCTGTCTAATTTTCGGAGAAGGGCGAGTTCATGTCGCCATAGTTCTGCCACCACTGAAGTATCATGCCGACGACACCAGACAAAGACACCACACTCAGTCACATTATACTGACACCGGGCCAACCAGTCCTGTTTCCTTTCTCAGACCTCTCAGTGCTGATCACCAAGTGAGGCAGCAGCAAGTACCACTTACTACAAGTCTTTGGTATGACTCCACCCGGGATTTGATCCCAGATCTCCCTGAGATGTAAAATGGGAATTCTGTGGATCATATTTGTGATGAAATGTATGACTGGTAGGTAATACAGATACTTACTATTCTTTTTCCGAGACCAAATCTAATGCTTCCATTAACGGACCTAGTTGCGTCGACTCTATAAACCCATTGGCTGAAATTAAAAGAAAAAATGGGATAAAACATACAATCCTTGTTCAATATATAATCCTTGTTGAAAGGAAGATGAAATGTTTACTATTCTAATACATTCTGTAAATTATGCAAAGCGAGTGAGTGAGTGAGTGCTTGCGGTTTAACATCGAACTTAACAATTTTTCAGTCATATGACGACGAAGGAAATCTCAGAGTGCAAGTAATGTGCCTCCTTGTTGCAGGAGGGATTTCCACTGTTCTTTTATCTAGTGCTGCTTCACAGAGACGCCTTACCGAAGGCAAGTAAGGCGCCCCGCCTGAGCCATTATACTGATACGGGTCAACCAGTCGCTGCACTATCCCCTTCATGCTGTACGCCAAGTGAGGAAGTTACTTTAGGTTAAGCTCTTAGGTCTGACTCGACCCAGGATTGACCCTGGATCTACCGCTCCCAAAGCAGAACTGAGATGAAGATTGCTAACTAATAGTTTGAGAAATCTATATACAGGTAGCTTTGTTTGACATATATCTTCTTCCTTTCAAATGTTATATCTAAAAATTGTATACTCCCTCAAAATGGCCCATGCGTGTGTAACAACAATGCCTTTATTTTTTTCAAGTAAAACAAAAAACAGTTTTTTTTTCCTTTAGCTTTTCTTTTCAAAAACAACTAACACAACATAACAAATATATGGATCCTAACTTCTGTGTATTCAGTGAGCAACATTTCGTGGTGGTATTAGTGCCTATACTGAAAATTGCTCACTGAATAACTTGTGATGAGTTTATTTGTAATGTTAACAAACAAATCGGCCATTCACAGATAATCACAACAACAAACCTAATCTGCTGATACTGCCCATGCTTAATGTCAAAAGGCTTTATACATATACCTCTTAAGTCTTGGCTTAATTACAAAGATCTATTTATTTAATAGGTATATTACGCCGTGCTCAGGAATATTTCATTCATACGACAGCGACCAGCATTATGGTGGGAGGAAGCCCGTCAGATGTAGGGGCTTTATTACAAAGATCTATTTATTTAATTGGTATATTACGCCGTGCTCAGGAATATTTCATTCATACGACAGCGACCAGCAGTATGGTGGGAGGAAACCCGTCAGAGATTGTGGGTTTATTACAAAGATCTATTTATTTAATTGGTATATTACGCCAAGCTCAGGAATATTTCATTCATACGACAGCGACCAGCATTATGGTGTGAGGAAACCCGTCAGAGACTGGGGGTTTATTACAAAGATCTATTTATTTGATTGGTATATTACGCCGTGCTCAGGAATATTTCATTCATACGACAGAGACCAGCAGTATGGTGGGAGGAAACCCGTCAGAGATTGTGGGTTTATTACAAAGATCTATTTATTTAATTGGTATATTACGCCAAGCTCAGGAATATTTCATTCATACGACAGCGACCAGCATTATGGTGGGAGGAAACCCGTCAGAGACTGGGGGTTTATTACAAAGATCTATTTATTTGATTGGTATATTACGCCAAGCTCAGGAATATTTCATTCATACGACAGCGACCAGCATTATGGTGGGAAGAAGCCCGTCAGATGTAGGGGCTTTATTACAAAGATCTATTTATTTGATTGGTATATTACGCCATGCTCAGGAATATTTCATTCATACGACAGCGACCAGCATTATGGTGGGAGGAAACCCGTCAGAGACAGGGGGTTCATTACAAAGATCTATCTATTTGATTGGTATATTACGCCGTGCTCAGGAATATTTCATTCATATGACAGCGACCAGCATTATGGTGGGAGGAAACCTGTCAGAGACTGGGGCTTTATTACAAAGATCTATTTATTTGATTGGTATATTACGCCGTACTCAGGAATATTTCATTCATACGACAGCGACCAGCATTAAGGTGGGAGGAAGCCCGTCAGATATAGGGCTTTATTACAAAGATCTATTTATTTAATTGGTATATTACGCCGTGCTCAGGAATATTTCATTCATACGACAGCGACCACCATTATGGTGGGAGGAAACCTGTCAGAGACTGGGGGTTTATTACAAAGATCTATTTATTTGATTGGTATATTACGCCGTGCTCAGGAATATTTCATTCATACGACAGCTACCAGCATTATTGTGGGAGGAAACCCGTCAGAAATTGGGGCTTTATTACAAAGATCTATTTATTTGATTGGTATATTACGCCGTGCTCAGGAATATTTCATTCATACGACAGCGACCAGCATTATGGTGGGAGGAGATAGGGGTTTATTACAAAGTCTCATAATGAATAACTTTACTACGTTTACAGAGAGATGACATTTCTATCAGGGCCCTGCTTCACAGTTGCTTCAGTTGAGGAAAACATTATGAAAACTGCCTTAAGATCATTTAAGGTCTCACTAATAATACTCACAATCTTTATCGAAGTTCTGAAATATTCGTCTAGCCACTTGTTGCTGCGTTTCCTGAACAACCAATCGTTTTTCCTGTGAATTCAAAAGACATTCATGTATTAACAGTCAATTTATTTATTTATTTGCCAATAATTTTTGTTTTACTTCATTTTTCAGGCAATGGCTTAAAACAGTTAATGGACAAGTTAATTTATCAAGCAACGTAAGACTTAAGTCATAAACTGCAAGCCCTTAAAAATCCAAACTCAGAACAGGAAAGAGTTCAAATTGTGGTTAGTACACTGTCCTTCAGTAAAGAAAAAGTGTATGGATTTTAACATTTCTACAGCTAAGTCTTTTATCTGTAGCTGTGTTTTGAATATTTGACTTGAGTCTAAAGACATTTGATAAATACACGTAATCTTTGACTTAAGTCAAAATTTTAATCATTAAAATTTATGTTTCTTTCTGTAATTTTAGCTGAAATTTGTTATACAATAACTTACCCAGAATTTATCTTACCAAGCAATCTTTTGACCTTGTCAGATCAGAAATAAGAGTTTTATACTGATCTGAAATTTTGACCTAAGTCTGAGATTGCTTCATGACCCCGGGGCCTGATGACATCACAAAAACCCTTCCTCACCTATATTCACCTTAAAGCACATGTTCTGTGTACTCATAATATATTCAAACATGAAATATTCAGTATGGTCTGGAAAAAAAGACCTACTTGGTTTGATTCGCGTTGCTGGTGCTTACCGTCATGTGCAAGACTTTCCCACTTACATGTAAACAATGGTGGTCTGACAGTTTTATGGCTGAACAAAACTGCAGAGTGAACAACTGACCTTCTCCAGCAAGAAGCAACGAGAGCTGGATTCAAGCACCTGACCACATTGGCCAAAGGCCTTATGATCTCAGCTAGCCAGCCTTCAAGATCACAAATGTGTGTCAGCTTGAAGTCAGACTTAATCTTAACATTATTTCTGAGCTTAACTTAGAATTTCAGTGCTGATTTTCAATTTTAAAATGAAAATTTCTCTGGTAATTCACTTTTTCTGTGGTAAAAAGTTTTTAAGATACGACTAGGTTTGACTTCAGTCTAAAGACATCTTCATGATCCTTGTGCCACTGCTTTACCATTCAGTGAGTCAGTGAGACCTAGCTGATGTCACTCAGAAACTCTTAAATCGTTTCAACCTCACAAACCATATACTGCTGAGCTGTACTAAAAATTCTGCCTATCAGCTGGCCTTTTGGCAAGTCTATTCAGCCTAAAATTTCACAAAGTATCTGTACGTGAAAAGGAAAGACGTTCGCTAATTTTAAAAGTAAAATCATTCTACAAAATTATACCTTTGAGAAAAGCGCAGTTAGATGTGTTTCACTGCCTAGGAGCCAGATAGGGTACATAGGGTTCTTCAGGTACCATCCCACCTTGTAAAAAACAAAACAAAACAAATATACACATTTATTCAGTACACTTTTTCATTTAATTGGTGTATTTTCTTCCCACAAAACGTTTCATTTGTATTTATTTTATTTTTTTATTTGATTGGTGTTTTACTCCGTACTCAAGAATATTTCACTTATACGACGGTGGCCAGCATTATGGTGGGTGGAAACCAGCAGAGCCCGGGGGAAACCACGACCATCTGCAGGTTTGCTGGCAGACCTTCCCACTTACGGCCGGATAGGAAGCCAGCATGAGCTGGACTTGAACTCACAGCGACCGTATTGGTCGTTTCATTTGTATAACAAATTGTCTAATTTAAGGGTTGAATTCATAGAGAGCTTGAAATAAACCACACCCTGAAAACACAACATTACTGGCCAAATGTACACATACTGAGAAAATCTGTACTGATCAGCCAGACAGGCCTTTTCACAACAACAATGGGTTATATATCACCTATTAAAGGCACATATGATGGAATCAATGTACAAATGTAAACTCAGCTAAGACTAGTATAAGCCTGGATTATGCATCCTTTTGACATGTTTCAGCAGGAAATTTTATTAATATTTTGCCTTGATGCATTTTCGTGTGTCAAATATAGTTTGCCACTATCAGTGGCTATTTGGCCTTGTTCCATGGTTTATTTATTTATTAAACAGGTGTTTGGCTACACATAAGACTTTTTTTTACTCAATGTCTTGCCATTGTTAGTGTTATTATTGGTGAAGCAAACTTGTCAAAACTTTAGAAACCAGCACAATTCATACGACCCCAAATAAATCATGTCAGCGATCAGCACTGGATAAAAACTAACTCACTAATGACAGTTTAGGGGTGTTTCATTCAGAGTCATCCAGCAACTTTGTATTTTCAGCCATGTGGATGAAGGGAGATAACTCCTGTTTTGGCAGGACAGTCCACGTGGTTTATGAACAGGTTTCAACTGAGTGACACACCATTTATAGCCATGCACACTCTTTCAAGTTTGTTGGGTTGACAAATTAATGAATTAACAAATGGCAATTTTTCGAATTGGCTGATGTAGTAGTCCAGATTATTTTGGCTGACAGCAGTCATCAGTGAGTTTTGAACAACATCACGCTCGATTAACTCAGACAGAAACGGATATAATGACAGAAATATAATACTTTGTAAGACTCACTGACTCACCTCACAGTATCGGTAGTGTTCTAACATTGAAAGAAATCCTATTTTCGACTGCTTACATATTCCTCGTAATTCTGAAAACAAAGATAAAATATTACTCTCCAATCAAAAATCACCTACTACCGACTCAGACATTTCCAATAAAATCAATACTACTTCAGCAGTACTTGGCATCCACAAATGGATGATACCACCATAAGTAGTTTCCAACCTTAAAACACGGGCTGTGTCAACAAATCTGGTAAAATTTGGCCCATGTTCATGTTCCTGCTCCTGTTTGGTTCAGTCACAGAAACTTTATGACAGCAACATTTTAGGCCATTTTGGATTATGTTAATTAGCCATCTGTATCAGATTTGTGAGTTCATTCTGCAGAGATATGTGTAGTAGACGAAAACCTAAAGGCTTCTGTACAAGGATACTCCAATTTCTCAATTTTTTCGCGTATGAAAGAACTACTCCAACGTAATTTCTGCACATTTTAAACTTGGTTTCGAAGACAAAGCTACCTTGGTTGGATTGATTAACCTCAGAGCTTCACAAGAAAAATAATTTTATCAGCCCACACAGAATAATGCCTTCAGAATATGCTTGAATAAACACCTTGCAAACATGCGCAAAAGCTGAAGAATTACAGTAGTAGAGGTGGCAGAACTGTGGCACAACTCCAGGAGAAGTAAACAGAAAGACGTATTTAGCAGTCAGTAGTAAACATCGGGACAAAGATGGTGGCATTCAGTGTCACTGATTAACACCTTGCAAACATGCGCAAAAGCTGAAGAATTACAGTAGTAGAGGTGGCAGAACTGTGGCACAACTCCAGGAGAAGTAAACAGAAAGACATATTTAGCAGTCAGTAGAAAACATCGGGACAAAGATGGTGGCATTCAGTGTCACTGATAAACTTAATTACACCAATTGCAACTCATAACATTAAAAGACATATTTGTCTTTAAGTGAATAAAGGGAGATAACTCACTCATCCCTGAGATATCTTTGTCATTGTCCCATACATTAGATACAGCTTTGCCTGTCAACAATAGGTTGATTAGAGACTGGCTGAAATAGAAAAAAAACATGAAGATTTTTAGCCAAAGTTTAAACCTCCACTCACACCCAATACAATCAGTGTACATGTATTTCATTAACTAAACAACAAAATCAACGGCATGTTTTAATGTCTTGTATAATATTTGCACAGAAATTTCACAGTATCTGATTGTACTTCATTGCCGTCTCCACATATATGCAAGTATTTGGGCCTATGGCCTCTTATACTAATCATAAATAAAACTTAACATATGTATAGGTAAATAAAACCTGGAGTTTCCAGAGTAAACCACCATCTGGAGCGCCTGACAACCCTCATGACTCCAGTCAAATCACCACTGAAAGCAGTGTCAGAACCTGGGATGCGTTTGGCAAACAACTGATCTGATTTGGCAAGAATTACTGCTTAAGTTGAATGAGGCAGTGATGGCCTCAAGAAAATTGTGTCAGTGAGGCTTCAACCATGTTGGAATTTGCTGGAGTTCCCTCTGTCTAGTTTATGGCCCGTTCTTGTTTATTTGTTTATTAGATGCTCAGGAATATTTCACTTCTACGACAGTGGCCGGCATTATTGGTGAGGAAACCCTTAGCCACCTGCATGTTGCTGGGAGACCGTCCTGCATACAACTGCAAGAGGACGCCTGCATGAGCTGGGCATAAACTTCAAAACGACCAAGTCGGTGAGAGCTACTTGAGTCATTGTGCCATGCTGACACTTTAGAAAATTGAGCTGGTAATATTGTTGGGAGTTCCCTATATGTTGTTTCCGGCAGTTTTTGATATGGTAACTCACCTTCCATGACCATGTATCCCATCTATTAAAGCTTCCCCTGGATCCTCAACTTCATTTTTGATCTGTTCAACACCCTGAAATGATAGAGTTACATGCGCTACACATTTATCACAGGCAAATGCAGTTAGTGATAACAGCCCATGAGTGCATGATTTTTTTATTTGTTTATTTGATTGGTGTTTTATTCCGTATTCAGGAATATTTCACTTATATTATGGCCCCCAGCATTATGGTGGGAGTAAACAGGACAGAGTCCGGGGGAAATCCACGACCATCCACAGGTTGCTGGCTGACCTTCCCACATGAAAAGGTAAGAGTTTTAACTGCCAATTGCATGACTGTATACCAGTAATTATTAATTGATTGACAGGAAGGGATGGTACCCTGATAAAGCTCGGATTAACATTGGCCAAGAGAGGTTGGGATTAAAATGTTTCAGTATTGATTGATTAAGATGGTGGTCAGATTATTTGCTCATGAAACTGTCTTCATGTTGAGCATATTGTCTATCTGAGTTAATGTAAGGTAAATTTGCAGATTCTTTCTAATTATGGAGAACTGGCAAACAGTTGCATACATTGCAAGTTATTTTTATCTATGCAAAACTATTAAATCCGTTTGGCCTACACACACGTACTTACTTTTGTGAGGACCACAGAGTAAAGGAATGACAGCACCCCAAACTGTTTCCCATAGGCTTGCGAGACGAGTTTTGATTTCTACCTTCAGATCATCTGCATTGTCACAGTCCTTACACCTGAAACAACCAACGTACTGCCACTTGAAAGACTGAATTGTCTCCCCTGTTAGTGTGAGAGAAAGCGCATTACAGTACATAACATAGCTACACACTAAAAGTTGTTATCACAACCATAGTTATTTTCATATTTGAAATATTTCAACATTTTTATGTCAGCGATGCACCCAAAATTTATCACACCAGTCAGCTTTACCAGTAAAGGAAACCACAGTTATTTATTTATTTGATTGGTGTTTTACGCCGTATTTCAAGAATATTTCACTTATACGAAGACGGCCAGCATTATGGTGGGAGGAAACCGGGCAAAGCCGGGGGAAACCCACGACCATCTGCAGGTTGCCTGACAGACCTTCCCACGTACGGCCAGAGAAGAAGCCCAGCATGAGCTGGACTTGAACTCACTGCAACCGCATTGGTGAGACTCCTGGGTCATTACGCTGTGCTAGTGCACTACCGGCTGAGCCACGCAGGCCCCCAAAGGAAACCAGAGAGCCAGCCCACAGTAAAATTAAATTACCACTCCATCAATCACCATTTTCTCCAAAATGAAAGCAGCAAACTTCTCAGTCAGGGGGTAAATGGTGCACAGAAACTTTAGCTTTGTCTAGATGAGCCTGTGAAGCCTTCAATAATTAATTCACGAGCTATCAATCATGTCACCAGATACACATAGCAGCAACTTTAAGACAATTACGAGGCTCTCTTTGCATATTTCACAATCTTGGCAGAGTGGTGAAATTAACCAATGGTTATAATTTAAACATTTACAGGTAATGCAATGTAACAGAGTATGTATTATCACAAAATCAAAATTTTTTAACAATGAGAGATTCAAGGACAAAAAAAGGTTCAAGGCGCCTGTGCCTGTGTACTTCATGTGTCTTATGAGGACACATGCACAGATAATTGTGATGTTATAAAGGAAAACACAAAAGCTTTTTTGGAATAGCTTTGGAATACATCCGTCCACTTCTTCAATTAGTTCATAATAGTTCGCTTCTTCAAGAATATATATATATATATATATATACACATATAATGTTGTGTTCTACCTTCTCACATTTCTACATTGTTGTATTCCAGTTTCTCACATTTCTACATTGTTGTATTCCAGTTTCTCACATTTCTACATTGTTGTATTCCACCTTCTCACATTGTTTTTTGTACCACCATCTTAAATGTCCGCATTGTTGTATTCCACCTTCTCACATTTCTACATTGTTGTATTCCACTTTCTCACATTTCTACATTGTTGTATTCCACCTTCTCACATTTCTACATTGTTGTATTCCACTTTCTCACATTTCTACATTGTTGTATTCCATGAAGTAATTTGCATGTATAAAACCACCCTAATTCCTCAACCTTTTCATATATAAAAGAGTAATTTACAGTGCAATTTATGCATATTTATAATTGGATTTTTGAGACATAACTACATTTGTTAGATTGGCCAATTTCAGGGCTTCACAAAATCAGTCTACACAGAATAATGTTTCCTGAAAAGACACGAAGAGATTGAAGAATTACAGTATTTTCTATTTTACGTCATGGTCAGTTCACATTTTGATGTTCATGGTCTACACTGAGTATTTACATGACAAAACGTTGAATAATGAATGGGAAGTGTTTATCACAAGCCAACCTCAGACTAGAATGATAATGCTCCTGGTCTAAACGAGCTTTCTTGGCAGTTGTCTCCCCTTCTTGTTTCTTCTGGTTATCCTCAGTCTCCAAGGTGGATGATTCACCATCCTCCTCTGTTACCATGTCGACAAGGATGAATTTCTCAGCTGAGATCTGGGTGAGAATGTCAACCAGGGCATCAGCCAGATATCTCTGTACCTCTGCAGCTGAGGGAAGGAGAACATTCCCAATTAGTGATTTTTAACTCCTCATTTGATCCGTACTGTGGAAATTTACATGTACATATATCAAGAGGATTTATTTATTTATTTGATTGGTGTTTTACGCTGTATTCAAGAATATTTCACTTATATGACGGCGACCAGCATTATGGTGGGTGGAAACCTGGCAGAGCCCAGGGGAAACCCACCACCATCCGCAGGTTTCTGCGAGACCTTCCCACTTACGGCCGGAGAAGAGGCCAGCATCAGCTGGACTTAAACTCACAGCAACCGCATTGGTGAGAGGCTCCTGGGTCATTACGCTGCGCTAGTACGCTAACAAACTGAGCCACAGAGGCCCCAATATTTCTAGTTTTAAGTTCTCCTTTGGCCAGTCGTTTAATAATTTTTAAAACTTCAACCAAGTATTAAGTTAAGCTTAACCTAATTATCTAATAAGTATTCAAATGAGATAACACGTCCTTCTGACATAATATAAGTTGGATTTACCACTTTTTGTGTTCTCATAATCTCTCACAAAGAGACATCCCATTACACCTTACATACCTGAAGTAGTCTGCAGGTCAGGGGTGGGACTCTCTGAGAAGAGGCAGTGTCTGAGGAGGTAGGTCTGCACAGGGGCGATCACAGCACATGGCCCTCCCTCATGTTGGATCAATGCCGTCGGCTCATCTTCGCTGAACACAAACCCTGCACAAACAAACACAGGGATGCTGTAAACACCAGGTTGCAGGCTGTGTTGATTCTTTACTGAATTGATATCACTTTATCATGTGGCAGCAACCTCAACTTAATTTATTGATCTGGTTGGTGTTTTATGTCATACTCAATAATATTTCACTTGGCGGCCAGCATTATGGTGGGAAGATACTGCTGGCACATTAACCACCTCAGCCACGGAGGCCCCACCTCAACTTTACAAGTTCCCAAACATACAACTGATTGCTATGCAGAACACTGTCAGGGGGTTTTAAAGATCAGATTCCTATTATTGTTTGTTGTTGACCCCAATGGCCTGAACAATAAGTCTACACATTGCTATTTGTTAAATGAGTATGCTCACAAATCTGGCAATCTTATAATCCTGATCACTGATATGTACCAATACACATACAAGTCGACAAATAGGACACCTGAATGTCACTGCACACAGTGAAATCTTACATGACAGAGTCTGCATCAGACGTCCGACTTGAACGAAAGACTCAAACACACGTCTGTGATCCAATTTCAAATGCATTCCTTCCTTTCTATGGATAGCAGTCACTATTTAGCTATGGAAACCTCGACTATGACGAAAGGTTGAAATACTGAAATCGTTGCAGCCAAGATTTTTTGGCTATTGACCCACTTGGTACGTTTTTCAATAAAATGACGTCACATCCCCTACTACGTGACCAAAACAACAACCTCCATCTACACTTTTAGTAAACCACTCCAGACTGAGAAACAAAAATGGAATGTGTCCATAAAAATTTACACCATTTTAGTTTTTGTGCCAAAATCAGTGTCTGCATAAAATTTCTCATAAACATTTATCGCAGAAATTGATATAAACTAACTGGTGAAGTGGCAATGAATTGTAAAGCACAAACAAATACACGACATTCGGCCTTCCTACTGGGCACCAGCCCCAAACACTACAAAATGGCGTTGTTGTTGTCGTACATACCTTGAGTCCACCGGCTAAACACTTCATCTTTCAAGTTCTCTCCCCAGAGCAAATTAGCGGCATCCGATATCAGTCTTTGTCCTGGCGATGTGCTTGACGATGCCATATTCGATAGGAGATATTTCTGAGCAATTGACTGAGTAAAAACTACACCATTTTCGGTTTTCCCGGCAACTCAGACGTCCCTACTTTGCGTCGTTTCCATAATGTTATTGTTTTCGCTTCCGGTAGAGCTGCGTTGAATATATAAACCGGGAATAGTCGAGTGCGGACTCTTGATTTTCTAAGGACTTTAAGCCACGACGTGGAAGGTATCTCTGTAACTTATATATTTTTAGTCTAAACTGTATTTATCTCAATTATTTCTGCAAGTATTTTGATTTTAATGGCCATGGCTCTTTGCGAACAGCGGAAAAATCTTCGGTTAATGTTTTGGAAATGAGCGCGTCTTTTTTTCCCCAGTCATAACACATGCACGTGGGCGAAGCTTGTTGTAAAACCCAGATGTGGATGGAAACACTTTCGTTGTAATCATTGGATTTTCCTGAGCCATGCCAACTTCAAATGCAAAGACTCAAAAATCAAGACATGATACAGCTGTAAGAATTCAGGGTTCAAACATGTACATGTGCATTTAACCTGTGTATGGAATGATTGAGATCATAGCATTTCCAACGTGTTCAACCGTTCGTTTTTACCCTTTGCCCTTTCTCAGGGGAATAAGCTATTTTTGTTTTTAAGAGCCTTAAAAAGCTGTGTCTACATTGAATGCTGCGGATCATGTTTAGAAATACATGTGAATAAATGTATATACCAGTATAGGCCTATGCACTTCATGCAACTGACACAAAATAGTTCTAACACATGTATAGAAGTATAGTCATAGGGATTTACATGTTTGAGCGAGCTGAAGGGTATAGTTTTCTAAATTACGGCATTCTCAAAAGTTACAGCTTTATACAGAATGTCAAAATGCTAATAGGATATACCATAATTTCACAACGTTCAATGTACTAACTTAATTCATATATTCTATCTCACATTCATTCGGTCGGTGGATTAAAGGCTGGCTAAATGTTGACTGACAAGGTAAATGGCAGAATGTTGAAAAAGGTGGGAGATCAATTAGCTTTCAGAATCATAGGATATACCAATTTTTACACAAACATGCGCACCATTTACTAGTGCAGTGATGTCTTCAAAGATACTCTGTATCATGTTTTTTTTAACTTAGTAAAGCATTAAGTAATCAATTTCATTTTGAATATGTTATCTGCATTAACTTTTTAAATGTTATAATTCTGACAATCAATCCATTTGCTAGTAATTTTGAATTGGTAAAACATCAAAGGACAACGCCCACCATTCACAACAGGTGAAATATTCTTGAGTATGTCATAAAACACTGATCAATTCAATAAATGAACCAATGAACAAGAATAATGATGCTTCAGGAGCTGTGCCTTTAGCCATAGGATAATAAGGCAGTGTACAAAATTTTGTTGCAGGTGCAGGGTACAAATGACAGCAGCATTGTTAGTAAATGCTCTATGGCCAAGCATGGCTATTTCCGGGATGACTTCCTTCATAGATTTGTGGCCAAAGAAGCTCGAAGAGCACCACTAATTCACAGGTTAGCACAAAGGGCCACTTTTACAAAACCTTAAAACCGTTTTCTCCTTTTTCTTTTTTTTGTCTTCTGGGAATGAAATTTGCATGTTTTATCACCACATAAGGCTTTGTGATTTAGTAGACGTATCATGGAAAAATTATATGTTCACAAGACAGTGCTCAAGGTTAATGATTTGAAGTGAGGCCTGTCAACATGGCAATCCTCTGAGATACAGTGTACAAGTACACTGTGTAATCATGTGAGGTATGGCCTGTCAACATGGCCATCCACTGAGATACAGTGTACATGTACACTGTGTAATCATGTGAGGTATGGCCTGTCAACATGGCAATCCACTGAGACACAGTGTACATGTACACTGTGTAATCATGTGAAGTATGGCCTGTCAACATGGCAATCCACTGAGATACACTGGACATGTACACTGTGTAATCATGTGAGGTATGGCCTGTCAACATGGCAATCCACTGAGATACAGTGTACATGTACACTGTGTAATCATGTGAGGTATGGCCTGTCACCATGGCAAACCACTGAGATACACTGTACATGTTCACTGTGTAATCATGTGAGATGTGGCCTGTCACCATGGCAAACCACTGAGATACACTGTACATGTACACTGTGTAATCATGTGAGGTGTGGCCTGTCAACATGGCAATCCACTGAGATACAGTGCACTGTAGATAGCACTGAGTTTCCCATGCTACAAGGAGACACTGTCATGGTATGGTAGAAACAATGCTGACATATAAAACCTTAAGCGAACCTTGTCACAAGTTATTTTGGGTTTGTGTTTCATTATAAAGCAGCATGATAATTATTTGAAACATCATGTTTTGTTTTTTTCTTTTATATAACAACTGCTTATAAAGTTACAGTACATGTAAAATATGTAATTTTGTTTTTCCACAGAGGTTACTTCATTCGTGCCCGAGCCATAGATTACATCCTGAGAGAGTTCTTGAAACAGTCAACTCACCAACGAAAGCAGGTTATTAATTTGGCAGTTGCACATCGCACCTTTGTCTTTCCGCTAGTTGCATAACAACTTTGTTACCAATTCACAGGCATTCTTATACATACATATCTTTAGGTGAAACAGCGCATAGAATGCACCTTTCTCTTGTAAATGATTGTCATATAAGGCATGGAAATAAATACACAGATATCACAAACCCATGTGAGCCAACAATGCATTCTGTTTTTAAGAGCAGGATCAACACTGACTGTGTCAGTGTTTTAAACTAATACAATGACAGAATGACAACACGACTAATACAGTAACAGTGACAACACGACTAATACAGTAACATTGACAACATGACTAATACAGTAACAACATGACTAATACAGTACCAGTGACAACATTACTGATACGGTGACATTGCCAACATAACTAATACAGTAAAAATGACAACATAACTAATACACTAACAGTGACAACCTTACTAATACATTAATAGAGTGACAACATCACTAATACATTCTCCTGACGTACATGGGTCTGCAACCTGCAGGCGGCCATGGGTTTCCCCTGGGCTCTGCCGGGTTTACTCCCACCATAATGCTTGCCTCAGTCGTACAAGTGAAATATTCTTGAGTATGGCGTAAAACACCAATCAAATGAATAAATAAATAAATCACTAATATATTATTACAGTAACAGAATAACAACATTAGTAATAGAGTAACAGACTGACAACATAACTAGTACAGTAACAGATCAACAACATAACCAGTACATTAACATAGTGACAACATAACTAATGCAGTAATCAAAAGATATTGTAATTTGTTACAGATTATCTCCCTTGGAGCAGGGTTTGATTCCAGCTTTTTCCGGCTTGCATCTGAAGGTCTTCTGGAGGACACGGTATACATAGAGGTATGGAATATACAAGCAAACTGTAAACTATTTGTTACAGTGATTTATGATTCATGATATATACATGCATGCATTTAGTGTTTTAACTATAAGAAATTAAAAAGAACCCTTTGCTTCCAGAGAGTAAATATGTTATTCTAAGTCATTGATGTTGTTAAATGGCTTCACTGTTTTTTTGTTATAAAGCACAATGAACTCATATTTCCGTTCTTCTCTATTAAGTAATTGTGATGCATTCTTGAGTTAAATATATTAAGTCAAATTTAACTGACTTCACTGAAATCTTTCCAGTTCACATTTATAACAAAAACACCCTTTTAAGTATTTGGCCTCAAAAGAAGCAATTCATTTTTTCATGAAGGACATAAATGTAATTCAGATAACAGTCTCCTATCTTTCAGTATGTCAGTCAGTAGGTAACTTTAATTTGATTTAATTAAAGGTGCTATACTGTTTTTGGCACAAAATCAATCAGAGCATATCCAGGAAAATTTTTGCTATTACGTGTATTTTAGAACAGCCCAAATGATTACATTTCACAAAATATCAGCAAAATATCTCTGCCCTTGTAACTGTCATAAATCAGAAATGAAGCCACTAAAAACAGGGTGGCAATATAACCGTTTGGAATTTTAAAATCATTTTAACACTGTGTATGGAGCTGTGAATTGTATCTTCTTTTACAAGTTTATGTTCTGCAATGTTTGCTTTAGTGCTATACAGTATTTTACTGATTTTGTAATTTATATTTTTTTTTCCATCCTGGTATAAAACTTTTGGTATGTGTGTGGAAAAAAAGAGACTTCATATTTTGAGATATTATCGGTCATATACGTTTCAGTATTCAAGTATTATTCATGTGTCCATTAGTTCAGATAAACCAAAAAAAGGAGAAATATGTTAATGGAAAAGTATTTGACAGGCATATTTCTGTTTATCCACATTTCTGTTTTGTGCGCATGTCACTGACTGCTAGATGGCACTATTGATAATAGCTATATTTTGTGGAGCTTTGTGAAGCCGGCCATTGCAATAAATCCTGTGTCGGAACATACCTTTTAAATGTGTGGGTGTGTCTGTATCTTTTTATCGAGAAATACCAATCAGGACAAGTCTGATTTACTGAATAAAAATTTTTTTGATTCGACATTATGGATTTTTTTTAGCCAAAAATCTCCAGTATGACCTCTTAAAGCAAAGGTCAATTTTGTGTTGTTACCAGGAAGTAGGTAATTCATTAAATTAATATTTCTCTAATTAAGCGATTTGATTGGAGTTTTATATTATAAAAAAGAGAGTATGTCCCACCCTGCTACACTAGTAGTCAGACTGTGATTTGTGGTGGACAGCTGGCAGATCCTTTAAAAATAGCTGTGTTTCCTGTAAGGTCAGCAAGGTTACTTTCTGTCCTAATGACGGATTCAAACTTTTAAGCTGGCCAAGGATTCATTTGACTTCAGTGAGAGTGACAACTGAGTCAACTGAGCCAGAGAAGGCCTATTTAATAAATTATGGCCTTTTAACAGTTGGATTTTCCAGAAGTGGTGAAGAGGAAAGGGGAGATAATTCTGCAGACAGACTGAAGCACTGAAAACCCTGGTGAAGATAGACAGCCATTTACAGTGTCAGACAGACATCGGTGGGTTTATCTTTTATTTGTCTGGAGTTACATGTACATTTAGAATGTGTATACCTGTCTAGTAAGAAGTTCACCTTAAAGTTGATAGAAATGATTTTTTTAATTCCACCCAAATGGCAGGTATTTAGTTTCCTAATGATCTATTCCACTGGAGGAGAAAATGTCAGTGATTTATGTATTAATAAGAATGGAAAATGGAAAAAGTTTCTTCATTGGAATCCTCATTACGCAAGTGACAAATGTTGTGGACAACTTGACATTGTTAACAATAAAATACCTCAAAATCACAAAAAACTTGGTGAATCAGCCCATATGTTACAGATGGCTGCCAATGACTGTAATGGTGACCAGCATTATGGGGAGAGGAAACTGGGCAAAGAGAGGTCTCACAATATGCCCATGCTTCTAATCAATTACTGAAGACAATTCTCCAGTAGCCTGACTGTCTTGAAAATGTTAATTATATTCCCTTGTTGTTGGGTGGTCCATTTCTTACTTGCTTACCTCCCCTTTTAAGTATTGGAATTCGTTGATGTACTTTCATTAAAAGATCAGATGAACTTATGTTCTCGAAGTTGAAAACATCAAATATATTGGAAGCTGCATGACTATAATTAAGCAGAAGTTTCCGTACTCAACCTTTTGAAAGCTACAAGTACTCACGGGTCAATTTATAGCCAACTAAAGATTCGTGTGCTGTCATAATTTCATAAGAAATGTTTTATCTCTTCACCATGGTTAGACCAGGCCACTAAACTCCCATGATCAATGACAATGGACAAACCTGTGATTTTATATCGGGTGGTTTTCCCTAATGCAGTTATTCTTGTGCTTGGCCCTTGCTTAAGTCAATCAAGCTGAATTCCATCATGCCAGTGAGATATATGGCTCTTGTTTGGAGGCTAGTGCGGCATTGCGTCACATTTGCTGCAGCCAATCAGCTCTTGAACAGTCAGGTCCAGGTTCTTAATCCAACATCAACTGATTCAAATAAGGCTGCCTTGAGTCAGGAGGTTTATCACTTACTCAGCGGGGTGATGGGTATTGTGCTTCACTAGGCTCTGCCCTGATTCTTCCACCCATATAACCTGTCCTCCACTCTATAGCTGTAAGAAAATTTTTCTTAAATACAAAATCAATCCCCAGTTGTATAAATAAGTGAATAAATGCAAGCCCTGTATACCCTTGTAAATCTGTAACTTGAGTTAAATATAGTTGGAGATCTTTTACTTCGTTCTAGTGCTTTGATGTCAAGCTGAAGAGAAAATCTCACTTTTTTTTACCAATATCTTCATTAAATTTTTTTAAGCATGACCTAAATTATGAGGCTGTATTTCTGGTTTTCTGATTGTAGTTTTAAACACAGACTGCTACAAGCTAATTGGTGTAGACCTCAGTGATCTTCACAGACTTGAGGAGCTGATGAGGCTGTGTCAAATCAAGGGAGATAACCCAACTCTATTACTCTCAGAATGTGTATTGACTTATATGATGGCTAACAGGTATGGGTACAACATCATAGTTGTGGTGTAAACTGATTGTTTGTGTGCTTGCTGTAGGTGTAACATCTTTTCAACATAATTTTGATGTTAGCCCAACAGTGTTGCCTTACTAGGGCCAATGACATTTCTCTATGACATCTATCGGTTCAGTATTTAGTCTTATGGCTGTGTGTGAGGCTCTCTCTGGTTGTCAGATGGTTGAAGCACTTGCTCACTGGCATGTCATATATCGCCTCCTTGACCAGTGTGGTCGTAGGTTCAAATCCATCTCTTGCCGGTTCATCTGGAGCTTTGAGTCTAGAATGAATGAATGAATGCTTGGGGCTTAACATCGTACTTAACAATATTTCATATGACAACGTGGAGTACACATACTTTGTTTTGTGGCAGGCCAAGTCCATGCTGCCAAAGTGCTGCTGCCACTGAAGTATCATGCCAAAGACACCAGACATGACACCCCACCCAGTCAAATTATACTGACACTGGGGTCAACCAGTCTTGTTTTCTTGCTCTTACCTCTCAGTGCGGAGCACCAAGTGAGGCAGCAACATGCACCATTTTTAAAGACTTTATGTCTCCCGACTTTGAGGCGGGCGGTGTAGCCGTTAGGCCACCGAAACAGTCTTTGAGTCAGTGGTTTACTCTGGGCGCTTCGGTTAACTCCACACATAAACCAAACTGTCATTGTATAACCGAAACGTTCTTGAATGAAATATTGATAACAGTCAAGCAGTTAAACTGATTGTGTTTCCAAACAATATTATTTTATTCTGTTACTTTGTACTCTTTTGTTCATTTACATGTATGTAAAGTAAGTGCTGATATGTAATTAAACGCAAAAAACGCCCAATATCAAAACAGGCATCATTAGCTAGACCACTGAAAACTGTGCATTTCACTTATTCAAATGTTCAAATGCTAAGCTGGGTTTTATGAACCATGTTGCCAGAGTTTAGGAACTCTGACATCAAAGGAAGCTTTTCTAACTGTAAACACGACATTAAATGTAATTTCTGCATTAGTGAAAGATTACTGAAATAATGTTCTCAACAATTCTGTCCTTATGGTGAACATATGGAAAAAAGACAATATGATGTCAAAGTTCCTAAACCCGGTCTGTGAATATGGTCAGAAAGCCCCACCATAAAATTCAAACATTTGACTGTTTAGAGCACTCTTCAAAATATCTAAAAAGATACTGTATTTTAGGCATAGTTTTCAGTTGTCTGAGGGAATCTTACTTCATATTTTAGCTTTTGTTTTTGTTTAGCTTAGGTCTGGAAATCAGGTGTGACTTGCAAAGCAGTTTGTGGTGGGCCTCCGTGGCTCAGTTGGTTAGCGCGCTAGCACAGCGTAATGACCCAGGAGTCTCTCACCAATGCGGTCGCTGTCAGTTCAAATCCAGCTCATGCTGGCTTCCTCTCCGGCTGTACGTGGGAAGGTCTGTCAGCAACCTGCAGATGGTCGTGGGTTTCCCCCAGGCTCTGCCCAATTTCCTCCCACCATAATGCTTGCCGCCGGCGTATAAGTGAAATATTCTTGAGTACGGCGTAAAACACCGATCAAATAAATAAATAAATCAGTTTGTTTTTATTGATGAGCTGGAGCTATCAGTGGTCACTGTCTGTTTACCCACAGGGACAAGTTGACATTATTGCATTCCTTGCTGTGCCTGTTACTGTTGTACATGTATTATTGCAGTTATTAATCATAAAAGAATAAATTCATTCTTTCTTGTGCTTTTTTCAGCTCCACCAAAATCATCAAATGGGCAAATGAGACATTTGGCTTTGCTACGTTTGTGTTATATGAACAGGTAAGCAGTTTGCAAGTATGATTATCCTAATTTACATATCATTAACCTATATCACATGCAATGAGATGGTTTATCATCAAAAATAAGTACACGTGCATGATTGAATGGCTAACTCATTCATGAGGAGAGACCCTATTTAATAATGGCTTTCTATAGATAATTTATTATTCTTACTATGCGGCCACTGTGAGTTCAAGTCCAGCTTATGCTGGCTTCCTTTCCGGCCGTACGTGGGAAGGTCTGCAGCAACCTGCAGATGGTCATGGGTTTTCCCTGGGCTCTGCCCGGTTTCCTCCCAACCTAATGCTGGCTGCCATCATATAAGAGAAATATTCTTGAGTACAACGTAAAACACAAATCAAATAAATAAATAAATAAATAAATAAATTATTCTTACTAAGGGGCTTGAATGGCCAAGATGGCTTGCATCTCAGTACTGTGCAATGACCCAGGAGCCTGTCACCAACACAGTTGCTGTGAGTCCAGCTCATGCTGGCTCCCTCTCTGACCATACGTGAAAAGATCTGTCAGCAACCTACGGATGGTTGTGGATTTTCTCTCAGGCTCTGCCCAGTTTCCTTTCACCGTAACGCTTGCCACTGTCATATAAGGGAAATATTCTTGAGTATGGCCTAAAACACCAATGAAATAAATTTTTCTTACTAGCTTGACAATCTTTTTTTTCTTCTGGATTGCCATGTATTATTTTGACTCTTTATAGAAGACAAGCGGAAATGTGACTGGTGCATCAACAGCATGCAAACATTGATGCCACCATTTTCAGATCACATGACTGAAACTTCTGTCTCAGATTATTTCATACATTAGTTACTTTGATGGTAACAGTTGAGAAAAAACTGAGTTATCCAACAAAGACCAAAATAGATATAGAACCATTGGAATGTTGTGTAAGGGGAGACAACTTGTCATGTGTTTAATTTCTGTTTGTTCTGTTTTTTTGTTTTTTTTTTATTTAAGATTAATCCAGATGATGCTTTTGGACAAGTCATGTGAGTAAAATGTGATTTTAATTTATGTTAGTCTACATGTCAGACCCATAGCCATTAAAGGTTCCCCCAACCCCCTCCACAACCAGAGCTCCAAGTCCCTATTCACAGAAAGTTGGCTTAACTTCCACCTTATCTCACACAGTTTATGAGATTACTGAGTACTGTACACTTTTTTCAAGTGGAATTTATGCATGCAGTTATTATGAAAATGACATGGAACATAGGCTTCATGAAACTTAGAAAATTATTTCTAAGCACCCTATAGTCCTCTTGCAATGTTTCAACATTGGATGCAGAGTTGCCTGAAAAGGTTTAAAATTAGGTTATATTGTATGGTCTGTGCATTTGTAGGGTGAATCACTTCACTAAGATCGGCTCCCCTCTCCAGTGTATACATACCTATCCCACACAACAGTCACAGCTGGAGCGCTTCAATCAGGCTGTAAGTATAAAGACAGCCAGAGTAGACCATAACCAGACTACATCTGTATGAAGGCATACTCTGTAGTACTTAATTTATTTCATTCTGAACTCCAGACAAATTAAAGTTTTTCTTTGAGCATTCAGAATTGTATGTGAATGTGATGTTTTATCCGGTATAACTCCTATTTTTTAGGGGGCCTCCGTGGCTCAGTTGGTTAGCGTGCTAGCGCAGCATAATGACCCAGAAGCCTCTCAAATAAATAATAAATAAATCCTATTTTTTGACTAAAGAATAGATGTTGTGACAACTGATCAGTCCTTTAGCTTTGGCTTATTTTTATCTAAGCTAGGTTCAGAAGCTCGCTCAGATTTGTCTGTGTTAACATTTTTTATATGAATTTCATCTGGAAAGGCGTGACCACAGATTTAGAAAAAATCACCTGGAAAAATGCGTGTATTTTGTATGTTGATCCAGGGCTGGGAAAGAGGAGAAGCTTTAGACATGAACCAGTTTTACCGTTGTTTGGTGACACAGGAGGAAAGAAGGAGAATCTGTGACCTTGAGCCATTCGATGAGTACGAGGAATGGCATCTGAAGTGCGCTCATTACATGGTGCTGTGTGCTTACAACAACGACAACCGTACCAGGCTTCTATGCGTTATAAATTCAAAGCCTGGAGCTAGTGGTGATATTGATGGTCAGTTGTGTGAGCCAAGGTCAGATGATGTCAAGTTATTGAATATCAGACCAGTACCACAACCGCAGAAGTATTTTTCTATTAAATCAACATGTTTACATGGCGGACATTCCAGTAAGTCATGTGATAGAGGTGACACAGATATTTGTCAGTCACCCAGAGATGTACTATCAGGTGGTGGGGAAAATTTGGGGGGGAAAGGGGATTTTAAAAGTGAACTTTGTTTGTTAGGTTCTGCAGAGAAAAAAGATTCAGGTTTCTTGGAAACGGAATCTACTTTGGAAAAAGTTAGAAGAGACATCTCTGATGCGTCTCACTTTGGTACAAATCTGTGTGAAGCCGATTCATGCGAGACAAATCTGGGCAAGACAAATACTGGTGAGATTATTTCCTGTGAGACAGACCATAAAGGATCAGACACCTGTGAGAAAATTCAGTGTGAGACAATTTCTAGACCAACAGTGTGCAAACCTCAACCTAAGCTTGTCTCATTTTCTGATGAACAGACCATTAATCCAAGCAGCTGCCTGCTTCAGCGATTCGGTCACTCCAGTGTTTTAATTGGACACCATATTGTGACAATTGGGGGGTTTGGTAACCATGCCAACAAACATTGTCGTCTGCAGAATGGAGTTGTGACTGATATTTTGACTGGGAAAAGTGTTGATGTGGCAATGCCAGGTAAATTTTGAGTAAGAGATCAATTTTTAACCTGTTGCCTCTACCTACATTGATTCATTAGCATAAATTGGGCTAAAAGAGTGCATGTATATTTTAATTTAGTTGTTGGGAAGCGGAGATGGTTAGCTCGCCAGTGCAGCGCAATGACCCAGGAGCCTCTCATCAATGCGCTCACTGTGAGTTTAACTCCAGGCCATATGTGGGAAGCGAAGGTCTTCCAGCAAACTGCGGAAGGTCGTGGGTTTCCCTCAGGCTCTACCCGGTTTCCTCCCACCATAATGCTGGCCGCCGTCGTCGTATAAGTGGAATATTCTTGAGTACGGCATATAACACCAATCAAATAAATAAATAAATATGTGGGAAGCAACTTGTGGATGGCCGTGGGTTCCCCTGGGCTCTGCCCAGTTTCCACCTACCATAATGTCATCATATGAACTATTCCTGAGTGCGCTGTGAAAACACCAATCAAAAAAATAAATAATTTAGCTGTTAATAATTGTTTTTGGTGAGATAATAATGCCATTGGGTGTAAAACTTCACAGATCAGATATTTCATTTATGCAAAATACAGCCTGCATGTAGATTAGTCTGATCATATGGTTGAATGAGTGATTGATTGTGCTGTTATATACAACCTTCTGTAGCCAATAATCTGGATTTGTTCTTGAGGAAAAATAAAACAGTTCAGTACAATCATCAGGTGAATTTGTTTTAATTTTTCAGGTGATTTTAAATTAGATGTGCTTCACCATACTCTGGTTGCCTTGGAAACGGAAGGGTCTATTCTGCTCTTGGGTGGGCGTCACTCTCCAGTGAAATGTAACACACAGATCACTAAGCTTGAGTTGACGCTTGCGCAGGGTCACCGTTGTGCTGCGAGTGCCTATGATGTACACAAACCACGTGATACGACAGCGGATTCAAGAGAAGGTTCCGAGAATGTGAATCTAAAGGAAGTTCCGGATCATTTGGATGATAGGCTTATGAGTTCCCAGAGTATAGAGCCAGGCTTGATTGTCAGTTACCAAGGAAACATGGAAAATGGCCGCTGGCGTCACACTGCAGTTACGCACAGATCTAAAGGTGTGTTGTAAAATTAGTGAAATGTGAGAAAATCAGTGCTGCTTAGTAAAACCCAATTGCTTCTTATACTTCAGAGTGTTTTTAGGCAAATATCCGATGATAAAAAATAGGCTGTAAAAAATTTAATTACCAACATACTGTGCAACTTTCAGAGTTTTTTTTTTTTGTTTTCAGATTTTTGTAATTAGTAAAATTGTCATCATTGTGATATTTCCACACACAACCAGGCATCTGCTACACAGTACTGTTCACTTTTTGGACCTTTCTGTTAAAAACAGCTGTGCACAGTTCACAACCATTCGGTATTGTTTGACAGTGAAATTTACATAAACATTACTCTCATATCATTTTGTGCTCCAGTACAGGATGAAAACCCTAAAAATGCTTGAACTTTATCTTTCATTCCCAGTGTATGTATATGGAGGAAGGAATGAGACAAGTCCAGTCCTGGGGGAGTGTCTGGTGTATGACTTAAGCTCACACACATGGTCACAGGTAAGCTGGGGGACTTTTTACTGTGAGGAATTGTTTCCAAAAAATGTCGGGCAGGAGTGAAGTAATACAGTGTGTAGCACACATTTCAGGTGTTGTGACATAAAGTTTGTGTTGGGTCCTTTCATGAATAACTTGTGGCTTTCCATACTTCAGTGTGTCCATCCATCCATCCATCCATCCATCCATCCTTCCATATGTTTTCTGTCCATCCATCCATCCTTCCATCTGTTGTCTGTCCATCTATACATTCTTCCATCTGTTGTCTGTCCATCCATCCTTCCATCTGTTGTCTGTCCATCCATCCGTCTTTCCATCTGTTGTCTGTCCATCCATCCATCCTTCCATCAGTTGTGTGTCCATCCATCCATCCATCCTTCCATCTGTTGTGTGTTCATCCATCCATCCTTCCATCTGTTGTCTGTCCATCCATCCATCCATCCACCCATCCATCCATCCTTCCATCTGTTGTCTGTCCATCCATCCATTCTTCCATCCTTCCATATGTTGTCTGTTCATCCCAGTTGTTCAAATGTGTATTAACTAAAACTTGTATTACTGGTAGGTCATATTATAAATTTACAAATTTACCACACTTCAGCAACTAATTCAGTTGTACAGAGATTAGATGGAATGGCAGCAGATTTAGGTAATATTTAATATACTGTTACACAATAATTTTTGGGCCAAGTACAAAACTGAGCACTTGGCTTAAAGTTAAATTCGGTATACAGGCAGTTTTCAACAACAAGATAAGTGAGAATCGCCTTTTCGTGAAACCAGTGGGAAATGCATTTATGTGAGAAAACAGTGCCAAAAAATGCTGTGTTTTCATACCATTGGTGCCCACTTTCTCCAGTACTACATTTGTTGGGGACCATCCTGCAGGACACATGTAGTCCCACATCAGTCCTATTATGTCCAGGGGCCAGTTTTTCAAAGGTTTATTAAAAGTTAAGCTAGACATACATCATAATACCAGTCTTAGTCCATTGCAAAACCAATTGGACTAGTCTGAGCTAAAGTTAATACTTCTAGGGCTTAGCTGCTAATCCACGTCTGATCATCTGGGCCCAGCTCATCTATGCCTTCATTTCTCCATGCTTGTAGTCTGTTAGAGCATTTTCAGAGTTTCCCAAAGTAATGCACATGTTTTCCTGCAGATTTCAGCCTTAGGACAGTGTCCAGGCTCACGCCATTCTCACACTGCAGCCTTGTGGAATGGTCAGATGGTGATTGCAGGAGGAGTGGATCAGGAGTTATTGCCCTTGAATTCCATCCACCTGCTGAATGTAGAGGAGCAGCACTGGGTAGAGCTGAAGCTCACAGGACATCTGAAGCCAAGGTTAGTATTCCACTGTGTGGCTGAAAGCTTAGCCTGACCATGTTATTTATTTATTTTATCTCCGGCTGTATGTGGGAGGGTCTGCCAGCTAAGTGCGGATGGCCATGGGTTTCCCCCAGGCTCTGCCTGGTTTCCCTCCACATAATACAGGCCGCCATCGTATAAGTGAAATATTCTTGAGTACGGCGTAAAACACCAATCAAATAAATAAATACACACCAATGAGCAGCATTACGCTGGGAGGAAACTAGACGGAGACAGGGGCACCCATGCTTTGTTCATCTATTTATTTTATTAGTGTTAAACACTATATTCAAGAATGTGTACATGTTTATTTGAATGTTGTTCGACGCCATACTGAGGAAGTTTTCTCTTACACCAAGGCAGTCAGTATTATGAATGAATGGGTGATTGATTGATTATGGCTTAACGCCACATCGGCAATATTTCAGCCATCTCATGGAGAGTCATTATTATGAGTGGGTGTCTGGCGAATTTTCAAGTATGTGAGGACAAGTGGCTTTCACTAAACAATAAAGTGCAAAGAGCAACACAAGCATGGTTGACCACAAACTGTGAGAGCTGTGAAATGTAAAAAACTTGTGTGTCCTATTGACTCAATGGCTATCACTTTAACCACTTATAGCCACAGTTGGCACCCATTCAATAATATATTTCTGATTCACCATGGCAGACAATTTGTTTGTGACATTCATCCGTTTGGTATGTTTAGCAATCCCAAATCAATTATTTCTGTCCACAGTGAGTGACTCCACACAAAAGAAACCAAATGTCGCTCAAAATGAAACAAATTTAGTTGTACATTCTTGTCTATCTGATAGTTCATCTCATTGTCAGTTAACTGCTTGACTCCAGTTATATTTATTAAATTAAATCCCATTTAATTCAGTGCCTGGTACACTGAAGAAGTGTACATTGCCGAATGTGTTAATGAGTTGTTTTCTCAAAATCATTGTTCTGTCACATTTCAGATACTCTCACACTTGTCATGTTGTTGAGGATTTTCTCATCTTGGTGGGCGGAGTTAATCTTGACCACTCCCCTCCTGGACTGGCAGTTGTCAATCTGCTGACTGGACACTGTGAGGAGTTTGATTTGCCCGTATGTACATTTGTATGTGTATGTATGTATTTTTAGTATTTTGCGTCATACTCTTTTCAATCATACGACAACGAGGAGGCATTAGGTGTGTGCACATACATACTACATCTTCCGTGCCGCCAAGGTGCTGCCACCACTGAAGTATCTTGCAGTGACATAATACAGATTTCTATACATTCTACCATCTTAACAGTTTCTATACAATCTACAGATTTAACAGTTTCTGTACATTCTATCACCATAACAATTTCTATACACTCTACTATATTAACAATTTCTATTACACTCCACCATCTTCAGTTTCTAAACATTCCATCAGATTACCAATTTACCTTAGCAAATTTTATACAATCTACCAGCTTAACCATGTCTATGAATTCTACCACCTAACAATTTCCATAGTCGGTAGACCTCGGGATCAAATGAGGGTCGGGGTCATAGAAAAGACTTTAAAAATGGTACTTTCTGCTGATGCGCTTGGTGCTCAGAACTGAGACGTTAGAGCAAGAAGGTAGGACTGGTTAGCCCGGTGTCAGTGTAATGTGACTGGTTGAGGTGCAGTGTTTGGTGTCTTCAGCATGGAGCTCGAGTGGTGGCAGCACTTTGGCGGCATAGACTCGCTTTGCCACAAGAAGGCACAATACATTGGCACACACTTAATGATGTTGTCACATGACTGAAGGATTGTTAAGTACGATGTTAAACTCCAAGCATACATACCATAACAATTTCTAAACTTTCTACCACCTTAAACAACTTCCATACACGCCACCACCTTAACAATTTCTATACTTTCCATGACCTTTCTTTACACTCTACCACCTTAACAATTTTTATGCTTTCTATGACCTTTACAATTTCTTTACACTCTACTGCCTTAACAACTTCTTTACACTCTACCACCTTAACAATTTTTATACATTCTACCGACGTAGCAATTTCTATACACTCTACCAGTCTGCAAACGTCTTATGTGACTGTAACAGTACTTTGTCCTTAGCCCGTTTCTGACTTGAACTCTTAACTTGTTTCCAGCAGAAGAATGGCAGGGATGTGGTGATGTACCACAAGCACAGCAGTATAATGGTGGACAGCTCACGGCTGATGGTGATAGGGGGTGGCGGCAACTGTTTCTCATTCGGCACACACATCAACACTACCCCAGTGGTTCTAGACGTTGGACCATGTCTGCGGTACAGTCAGGGCTAGGCACGGAGTTGCCACAACGGATGATGAAACTAATTTATGGATGAAATATACATTATCATTTGTAAATAAACTGATGTTAACCATGGAGATGTTTTGCCTTTTTTTTTTTCTTGTTTTGCACTGATCGATGTTTGTCCAAAAATCTCTGGTGAAACAAAGATGGAGTCCTCCTGCCTCACGACCGTGAGCCTCTGACTTTGGCATTCTTCAAGGTTTCTGTACAAAATTTGCCAGTGGTAGCGGTAATATTAAGTAAGCGCAGAGAGCCACGCATCCGCTGTTAAAAATAGCTGAGCGACAACCCAGGAAAGTGTATGTACATGTAGCAGTGTGGCCAAAGGCTGAGGTATGTTTTAGCTCAGGATTGAACCCCTGGTATCTTGCTAAGGAGCGGGACGCTCTTCTGTATGGCTGTCGCAGTGCAGTTTGAGTTATGCTGCGAGTGTGTACTTTCGGAAAAAAACAAAGGACATTGTTCTAACTCACAAAAAAATGAACTCAAGTTTGTCTTTTTCAGTTGAAATTTTTGTCTATGCTTTGTCATCGTCATTAAGACTGTCATGTGTCCTTGTGTTATCAACTATGTGTGAGAAACCATCCAAATTTATCGCAGGGAGCTTTGTTTATTTCTTTATTTATTTGATTAGTGTTTTACACTGTACTAAAGAGTATTTCTCTTCTAGGACGGCGGCCAGCATTATTGTTGGAGGAAATCGAGCAGGAACCATTTGCCGGTTGCTGGCAGACCTACCCATGTGCAATCAGAGAGGAAATCAGCATAAGCTGGACTTGAACTCACAACGATCGCAATAGTGGGAGGTTCCTGAGTCATTGCGCTGCGTTAACACGCTGACTACCAGACAACGGTGGCGCTCATGTGCCGCTCGAGGAGTCTTCATACATCACTATATCGGGTGGGCATAAAAAATGGGCCGTACTTTGATGCTGCATTGCCCCATTCTCCTTTGCTCAAACCCTTTCAAACTTTAGACATTGAAATGGCATGATTTTGTCAATATACTAATAATTTTTCAAGGCCATAGCTTGAGTAGTCTATACACAGGGTTAAAATGAAAACATAGCCTCAAAAATGAACGTTCCAGTGATCCACATTGCATCACCTGTCAGGTGTCATGAGTAGAGCGCGCGCTGCACCTGTGTGACACGCGTCAATCAAGTGTCGTCTGGAAAAAATGTCTGGCTCTTGTGTCAGAGAAACCCTTCTGCCAGACACAAGAGACACAAGTTTTGCTGCATCAAGATGGTTTTCTCTGCGGCGGACAAGGAATCACATTTTCAAGTGAAAAAAGGTAGAACATCATTTTGAAATGAGCATGCGTTTTTGACTCTATTTTGATTTTGGTCCCATGAGCAGGAATCTTAAAGGATGAAATTTAAATTTGGTTTGTATACTTAGGATATAATGGCTTTGGAGTTCGAATTTTTAGAAGCTGACATAAGAGGATTTCGGAGATATTGAGTGTCAAAGTACGGCCCTTTTTTTTATGCCCACCCGATATACCTTACAAGTCATACGAAGGCTATATACATATGGGCCTAACTTGCCAAATATCGCTGGTTTGCCCCACCCTGAAAACTGATCGCCATGGCATAAAATATTCCTCAGGCTGAACAACGATCATTCAGTCAATCAATTAATCAGTCAGTCAGGACGATCCATATTCCCACTGTGGCTCTCCTTGCCTTGAAAAAACACCCCAACAAAACGGCTTGTTCAAACATATTTAAGTAACGTTTTATTTACTTTTTTATATATTTATTCCAGCCAGATCGAATTTCCAAATTATCTCGCCAAGAGTGAATGTGAACTCATCACTAATCTAAGGAGGAGTGAGAGTATAGAGTGAAGTAATTGCGTGCATTTTTTTCACGTTTTGTCCCGGTGCATATGAAATCTCTAATCACTAATCAGCCAGCCTAGAAACTCCACGTGAAAAAGCTTGGAAATGTGTTTTAGAATTAAAATTCTTAATAGCTTTTATGCCTTTTTAAGAAATTAATATTTTGAAAACTATCTTTCCATGGTAAGTAGTTTGTCAGATATATTGCTTTCCTCTGGATCAAAATGTCTGCCTATACTAACATACTATATACTATATATAAAATAACTACAGAAGAATCATGAAACCCACGTGTATGCGAGACCTACGATCAGGTATGAAATCTAGTCATATTCTTGGGTAAGTTTTCCATATTTAATGAATTGTTGATTGTGACTGGTCTGTAGCTGACGGGTCAGTATGTGAGATCTGAGATGAATATCAGAAAGTATCCCAATCCGTATTTAACGAATTGGCAATCCGGTTTTTATAAAACTTAAGTGTGCAGTTTGACTTTAAGGATCTTCAGATTAAGTTTGAATCTCTTCGGATCTGTGCGAAAAGTCATATGTTTTGCATATTCAACGCTTCAGGTGATCCTTGTTGATGGTTGGTTTCTGTGCTGTAACTGCTTCAAATATTGTCTGACTTTGATGCAATTTTGTTTCCAGATTTTTTGGTGGCCCCACAGATGAATTTCCAATCTAGCCGGATGTCTGCTTTAATAAACGGTTGTTTTGACGTAACTCTATCCAGAAACCGTAATTTTCCCTCAGGAAAGAACAGCAGCCATACTTTCCTAAATTCCTGAATTGTCCAGGCAAAAATATCTTGACCATGCCGCCATACATAAAGAATCAGCAAAAACACAAAAACACAGCCCCGTTCTATTTGTGCACTTCGTATCAGCGTAGCACAGAAATCGTTTTTTATGTAACACTAATGCAACCGTTTAAGCGGGAGAAAGATCTGGTAACTACAATCCTGGATAACAAAGTCCTCCGAGCTTGCTTGTACTTTCTTATCCAAGAATGTACAATTACTTGACCTTTCATGACAAATTTCGTGACATAACTGCTTCAAACATTGTGCATTTTTATACAATTTTGTGTGTAGTGTCAAAGCCCGCTCTGCGGTGAAGTTGTGTCTATTTAACAATGTCCTTGATTTTCACTGGTCTTTACTTTCCACGTAACCAATAACTGCTTCAAAAAACGTCCGAGTTTCATAACATTTTTTAAAAACAGGATTATTTTTCGTAATCTCAGAACAAGTTCAAATACCAGCTGTGCTTAAGTTACTCACGTCTTGCAATTTCGTTGATCAGTCGGTTGACATGCAATAACTGTCGAGTGATATTGCCCGATATGGATAAAATATTAGGTGCAGATTTCTGTGGAAAACCAGCTTGATCCATACATACGTTTTGCATATTTACCGTTTGATATAAATCCTCTGAAAATAGCTTTCTATGTCCCGTTCATAAAAATAAGTGGAACGTATATAGAGTGGAAAGTATAGGTTCTCAGTCATAATTCAGATAAGCTTGTCGTAATAGGCGGCTAACCATCAGAATAGGTTCTTTCTCTTTACATTACCGGTCCGGATAGCACATTTTTCTTTTTTTTTTTTTTTTTTTGATTGGTGTTTTACGCCGTACTCAAGAATATTTCACTTATACGACGGCGGCCAGCATTATGGTGGGTGGAAACCGGGCAGAGCCCGGGGGAAACCCACGACCATCCGCAAGTTGCTGGCAGACCTTCCCACGTACGGCCGGAGAGGAAGCCGGCATGAGCTGGACTTGAACTCACAGCGACCACATTGGTGAGAGACTCCTGGGTCATTACGCTTTATAGCACAGTTGGTTGAGCGTCGGCTTCGGGACAGGTAGATCCATGATCATTCCTGGGTCGATTCACACCTAAGACTTTTAAAAGAGGAAGTTGTGACTTCCTCGCTTGGCGTCCAGCATAAAGGGGATAGTGCAACAACTGGTTGACCCGTATCATTATAATGGCTCGGGCGGGGCGCTTTACTTGCCTTCAGTACGGCGTCTAAGTGAAGCAGCACTAGATAATAGAGCGGTGGAAATCCGTCCTGTAGCAAGGAGGCACATTGCATACACCCTAAGGATTCCTTTGTCGTCAAATGACTGAAAAATTGTTGAGTACGACGTTAAACCCCAAGCACTCACTCACTCCTCTTTACATTTAACTGTAACTGTGTTCTCGATTGGATCATGTCCCCCTAAAATGTTACATTTTAAATAGTTACATTTTAAATATGTTGTATAACATAGTCTGACTATATTTAATATTTTTTTTATGAATTTTGACTGATTTATACAAGAATGCTTTCTGTTATTATAACATTACACGGTGTTATATTCAACATAGTATCCTTTGCGTTTAATACAATCTTTTTTCATTTTATAGAACAGATGTGCTACATTCACCAGAATGTTATCTGCTCCATTAACAGAAAGCTTTCTAGCATCACCCAGATAACAGAATTTCGGCTAAATTTTGTACTTTGTTTTGGTTTGACACATCGATTTAAGCCTGTAAGTCGGATCCTTGGATCACGTTTTCCAGAATTTGCTGACCATACATTTTTGAAAACTAATCAGAGGGGAATCACGGAACTTTCAAGTATGTGAGACAGTTGTGGTTGGTGCCAAGATTTTCGTCAACATTTAAAATTCAGAATATTACAGATATATTTGAGTATGATGTATATACAGATATATTTGAGTATGATGTATATACAGATATATTTGAGTATGATGTATATACAGATATATCTGAGTATCATGTATATACAGATACATCTGAGTATCATGTATATACAGATATATTTGAGTATCATGTATATACAGATATATTTGAGTATCATGTATATACAGATATATTTGAGTATCATGTATATACAGATACATCTGAGTATCATGTATATACAGATATATTTGAGTATCATGTATATACAGATATATTTGAGTATCATGTATATACAGATATATTTGAGTATCATGTATATACAGATATATTTGAGTATCATGTATATACAGATATATCTGAGTATCATGTATATACAGATACATCTGAGTATCATGTATATACAGATATATTTGAGTATCATGTATATTCAGATATATCTGAGTATCATGTATATACAGATATATTTGAGTATCATGTATATACAGATATATCTGAGTATCATGTATATACAGATACATCTGAGTATCATGTATATACAGATATATTTGAGTATCATGTATATTTGAGTATCATGTATATACAGATATATTTGAGTATCATGTATATACAGATATATTTGAGTATCATGTATATACAGATATATCTGAGTATCATGTATATACAGATATATTTGAGTATCCGATATATACATCTATCATATGCCGTATGATTATCAGAATGAACGTTGGGGGAATTGATAATAAAAATCTTGCTCAAGATTCACCTTGTTACGTTTCTAGCACGTTCGTTGAGTTATAATTTGGAATGGCCGACGCAGTCATGTCAGTCTATTAATAGAACGTTTTCCAACTGACGCTGACCTTCGATTGGGGGTAATATTATAAGGTTTACTCGTGAACTTTTGACCCGCCCTTTTCGAATGTTGTGAATTACGTGTGTACCTGAGTTGTAGAATGGTTGTTATTGAAAGTTGAGCTAATTCAAGGTGTCTTTGGGAGTGCCATGTGTCAAAATGTATAAATTTTACCTCTTATTATTTGATATCCGCCAGTAGAATAAATGACCGCTGTCACGGGGTCTGTATTTACATACTTGATGGCCGTTGTTTTTGTTCTGCTTCGTAATCCACTCAGATGTGTACCAAACGACACTGTATAGCATTTTCAATGCCTTCGTCATCGGCAATTGTTTCGCTGATGTCACTGCTGATGTAATTAATTACCACTTTACACTTAATAACTCATTCACAGCATTATTGCGTGGTGTCAATCCGTTATGCAAATATCTCATTGAATTCGTGATAGTTGTACCTTACTTCACCATCGCGACAGCCCATCGGACGGACGCGCCTAAAGGTCACGTTCCGGGCGATTGATAAGGCTGGAAATCGATAGAGCTACTTCAGGACTTTGCGTGCTTGCTGAGCCAAACTGAATAACGTTTTTTTTATACAAAAGGTTAAAATTCGCGTAACTTTTCCCTAAGAAAGTATAAATCGATTGTTTGTATTGAATTACGCTTAAGTTAACACGGGTTCTTCAGAACAGGGGGTGAAGCCTTCGTGAAAATTAAGATTTTGGCGTGGTTTGGAGAGAAAGGCAAAAATGGGTTACATTATAAGGCGACAGAAAGAAGAAACACCATTTGTCAACTTAATTATTGCAGTCAACTCTAACGAAAGCTAAGTTCACTTTTGCGTGCTTTGTAACCGTTACTCTGTCTTCCACGTGTAGGCTTTAAGCTTGTTCACTGGAAGGAGATTCGGTTTTCTGGAAAAGTCCACAGGGGCCTAAGTATGTAAAATAGGCAATATTTGTGGACTATACACCACAATGAGGGGCCAATGTATGTCATTGCGTGGGACAGTCTGCATAACCGGTTGAATTTCAAATGTGACCGAACTAGGCTTTCCGGAGGACAATATTGTTTTCCGTATTGCCAACGCGAAGTTAACAGGTATTGATTTGATTGCCTCCCCTGGATCGGTGATCTCGATATGGCGCTGTTAAAACGCTAGCCTATGGAAGGCGAACACCGCCAAAATACATCTCATCTACATTATCATCTACTAAACCAAATAAACGTCTCCGAAACAAGGTGTGGATCTCCCAAAACAATACAGGCATCCTCAAACCGAATAAACGTCTTGGAAACAGGATGTGGAGCTCTCAAAACAAAACAGGTATCTCACAAGCCGAATAAACATCTCCAAAACAGGATGTGGATCTCTAAAAACAAAACAGGTACCTCAAGAGCGGGATAAACGTCTCCAAAACAGGGTGTGGATTTCCTAAAACAAAACAGGCATATCCCAAACCGGTCTCCCTAACAAACATCTCCCAAACGGAATAAACATTTCCCGAAGAAAGCGAAGTGAAATATGTAACTTTTCGATCGGAACAGAGAAACTGGTGATTTTCGCAACTGAGACAGGCGATGTAATTCTACGTGTCCCCGTGTCCCGGCTATTTACTGGGTACGTTATGCTTGACTATTATTAGCAGAACTTCTTCGTCCGATAGGCCGTGTTCTAAATTCTCTTTACATCAGGTACCTATTTTTTAGTATGAGCAGTATTAAGACTACTTTGCTCAGTTAAGGCGACTCTCGTCGTAATATGACTGAAAAATTGTTGAGTGCGACGTTAAACCCCAAGCACTCACTCACTCACTCAGTTAAGGCGACTCTCCTGAGTCAAGACCACCAGACCCGTTGTTGAATATACCCACCAGAAATCGTTATGTAATCGCTCCTCATCCGAAGCGCCCTGTTTCTGTGATAAATGCTTGGTATTTTCGAGAGATGCTTAGTTCAGGAGAGATGCTTGTATGGGGATGCTGATTCGGTTTGGCAGATGGTATTTGGTTTTATAGATCCTATTTGGTTTTATAGATGGTATTTGGTCTGGGAGATGGTATTGGAGTGTGGGGTGAGGTGGTGGCTTGTAGTGTTTGAGATATTGCATTTGGCTTGAGAGATTCTCTTAAATTTGGGAGATGGTATTAGGTTTTGGAGATGTTATTTGGTTTCAGGATGTTTATCCATTCGGTTTGGGAGATGGTATTTGGTTTTATAGATGGTATTTGGCTTGAGGATTTTTATTTATTGGATTTGATAGATGGTATTTGGTTGTGGAGATGGTATTTGGTTTGAGGATGTTTTTAATGCGATTTGGGAGATGGTATTTGGGTTGGGAGATGGTATTCGGTTTAGGAGATGGAATTTGGTTCTTTCATTCGCTTGGGAAATGTATTGTGTTCGCCTTCCATACTCGTCTGACGGTCCCACAGGAAACCGTCCCACAAAACTTAATACTGCCTCCGAAGTGACACTGTGCAGGTGCTCCAGTCATAGTTCCGGCTCAGACACAAGTAGGCTGCTGTGAGGTAAACAGATCCATTCATTCAATAAAATAGATCGGTTTCAATTAGCATTTATGTAGTTTGCTTTAAATAGACTACATGCTCGTTCTCTTTGTGTCCAGGTGATGTAGATAGATGACTTTTATGGCAAACGTGGGCGGACAGAGCAAACTCAGTCCTTTGATTACATGATGAGCCATTCATGTTTCATGTATCTTAATAAATGGATTCTTTAGAGTTCTATATTAAATTCGCGCGCTGTCGAACTTCATTACTGGACCTTTGTATTGTAACGTGTTAATGTTTTGACAGAATTCATAAATCACCACGAATCATTTTCAATATTGTGACATCCAGCAGAGAAACCACAGAAAGATCAATTGCGACAGCGAGTCTTTCAAGAAGGACGTCTAACGCGCATTCTCGCCTCACAACTGGAGAGAACGTACAGGATAGACATTATGATCACAATATCTTTGTTACCATTTCTGATTCTTCTTGGTAAAAGTGGGAGTAGCACTGCCTTACATATATTTGGTCGATCAACTCAGCAAAACTTATTGTATTTCCTTTCAGTATAGGTTCGGAGATATGAGGCTTACAGCAGTTTAGCAACAATTTAGCTGATCAGTATGCGAATTAATGTAATTTTATATTTGAAAAAGGCGAAAGGCAAACGTATGAGTCGCGATGATAATCTCTGCAAAACGCAATGAATTGCCTTTTGATAACTTCAGCCATATAGCCGTGACAAAGATACAGACAGGCAGACAGACTGACAGAGACACAGGCAGACAGGCTGACAGAGACAAGGCAGGCAGACTGGCAGACAGGCTGACGGAGACACAGGCAGACAGACTGACAGACAGACTGATAGAGACACAGGCAGTCAGACTGACAGACAGACGCAGAGGCCAAAACAATATGCACGCAGCTTATCTTTAACAACCCTAACAGGCTGAAGAGTAAATAAAGCGAAAATTTTAACATTATCAAGAAACAGACAACCGAAAATGTAGAAGTCGTCGTCAGGCACACAACTGAAAACAGCATCTCTGCCTGTCGTTCCATCGGTTGTTTCGTCGGTCCGTCGGTCCGTTCGGTTGTCCGTCGGTCCGTCCGGTTGTCCGTCGGTCGGTCGGTCGGTCGGTCATTCGGTCGGTCGTTCGGTCGGTCGTTCGACTAGTTCGTCAGTCAGTTGATCGAGCAGTTAGATGGACGGTTATTCGGTCAGTTGGATGGACGGTTGGTCGATCAGTTGGATGGACAGTTGGTCGGTCAGTCCGTTTGTTGGTCAGCCGATAGGTTGCCTGATAGACCAGCACTCGGTGGGTCGTTGGGACAGTTAGCTTGTTCAGTCAGTCGGTAAAGAGAAGGGTAGAACGATCGATCAGTCTGCCGATATATCGGCTGATCAAGTGGAAGGACAAACGGATGAAGGCAGTAGGATGGGTATACTGCTGTTTTAACGGGAGTTTCTTCGGCCAAAAAGCTGGCAAAGTGAGTAATGAATGCGGCTCACACCAACAGCATTAAATTAAAAGCATTTCAGTCTTGTGACGTTTTTGGCCGACATTGCCAACAGGGTTGGATTCCTCTATAAAGTCTACTTTGTGGCATTTCTGGCCGTTGTGACATTTCTGCCTGCAAAGCACAATGTCATTGAAGTTACAGTTAAGATTGCCAAGTTTACAGTACTGGCACAGTATAAGTTTGTTCCGGCTCAAGTTTTACCTTGCCCCCCCCCCCTCACGTGGTGGATTTCATCTAAAAAAGGAGATAAACAGAAAAAATATATGTTTCTTTGCCTTAAAGGCATTGCAGCTAACCTTGGAGATAGTTGGGAAAATGACAGGTTTGAAAATACCAGCAGTGAATGTTATATAATGGCGTCTAAGCCCAATGTAAGCTGTTAAAAGCAGAAGCCTCCGTTCATTCCGGGGCCCGTTTCACGAAGCGATTTCGGGCTTCAGCCCAACATTGTACTCCAAAATAATATCAGACTGCTGATTTTATTTAGCAAGATTTCAGTTAAGTGTAACGGCATCCAAATTCAGTTTCAAATATTTTTTTTGTAAAGAAAGTTAAAAGTTTTGGACATTAGCCCAATATGGCCTTGTAAAACAAACCCGACAACTAACAACTGACTGGTTATTGAGATGGCATGTGGCTTGAAGTCAAGAGGTGTGTCCAGTATACCTGGGGATGTGCTATGGTTTCTTCAGGTTTCCCCTGGGATTACCCTCTACCCATTAACTGGACCGTCGTCACGTTAGTGGAATATGCTTAAGTGTTGTGTAAAAACACCATTGGAAATCTTGAAAAGATCAGTACGGTTTTATCCTAATTTGTATTCTTTGGTGGATTTTGCTGGGGGCACTGAGCATCCTCGAGGCCTGGTCCTTTTGCATTGTTTTAATGTGATTGTATGTTAAATGTGATGACAGCACAGCATTTTGAGTATTTCTAGACCAGCGACGTCTAATAAATTGCAGTTAACACTGCATTTATTTTTACCTAATTTTGCTTTTAAGCCTTGGGGCTAGGGGAGCTGGATTAAAACCCTGACTGAGGTAAACTGACAAGAGACCATATTTCACCCGTTACATGTGACCATTTGCCAGCTATCACACTGGCGCTGCTTCTCTTGTCTTACTCTCTGTGCAGTACGTCTTTAATTATACTGCCAAGCTTCTTTGACTCACTTTGGGTTTGGCTGGCGTTTCACATGACCGTGTTACTAGTTGGCTATGTTGTTGGTTTTAAAAGATTTCTCTATATCGTACACATGGAAAATGCGGACTTTGATATTACGCTTTTACCCGCTGTGCCTATGTACCTGTGGGTATTCAGTTGGCCTGCCGCTTGACTATTTTTAACCATCGAATAAACGTATGGATATATTTATAAGCTAAGCATCCTTAAATATGTTAGCCAGACAATTAAGTTGGACGTAAACATATCATTTCCATTCATTCATTGATTCAGATACATCCGGAATGCTCTTGATCTTTGATGTACCTCTAATCAGTTTTCCTTGGAGGTATTCCATTGTTTCATATTGTACCGGTGTTTGCCACGTGTGTATCGGTGTATACAACATTGCTACCCTGTCAGTAACGGTTTACGGCATCATAACGAAGTTTCCACCCACTCATACAGTTATTTACGGATAAAGCACCTTACCGACATCTGGAATGTCGTTATGGAAGCCCACAAAATAACAATTCTTAAAGAGGCTACACCGCAGATTTTTTGGCAAGAACTCCATATTCACTAATCAAATCAAATTTTCTGTATTTAACAGCGTAAATTATTACCATTTTGTAAATATCAGACTCCTACCACTACTATTCATAGTGCAAAGATGAAAACGCGACACATATTGGTTGATTTTGTGTAATGTAATTATTTGGTCTACTCTAAAATAATCGTAAAAATCTGATTTTGTTTTCACTGATTGATTTCTTTGCAAAAAAAAATCCCCTGTATAGCCTCCTTTAAAGAAAAGTTTACCAAAAATAAAGTCAAAATCATCAGACACAACACTAAATATTTTATCTAAATATACCTTCACCTGTTTGTAAAATCATTCTTGAACAGAATAGACTGCATTTAACTGATTGAAGTCTACGGTGGGCTTTACGGGCCATACTTTTATTGTTAATCATCGGTGTTATCATTTGGTCGACAAATTCGTATGGATTCCTTCATGTAACATGCACTAAATCTGATAAAATAACTATCATGAGAGCGATGATACATGATTAGGACACGAACCATATGACATCATAGGCCCCCAAACTATCAATATTGTCCACAAAATGCACTTTGAAATTGAAATATCTGAATGCATCTAATTTCGTTCTGAAGCTTTCTTTAAACGTTGAAGATATTTTAGTTGTAAATGTATTGTTAGATGATAGTAACTATGTTATTACGTGTGTTATTATTAGAACCTGGAATGTTTTCCTCCGTGAGTTGACGTGAGATCTACGACCTTTTCCCTGTATACCACCACTGTATAACATGGTCTCAACGCCATAGCTCTAAGTCGGGGACTAAAATAACACTGCTGTGTAAACGATGTCGCTCGGACGACCTTAAGTCAATATGAAAACAGGTAAAATTAACTCGCGCGGTTTTGTACACGTGCGCGAGAAGCAAACGTTAGCTACGGATGAAACACTAAATAAACATCATCAAGACCTGTTCACTTTGTATACACTAATCCACGAACTAAACACTAAATTTAGCGTGATTCTGTTGATACGGTGGAAATCTTTGTGCGGCCATCTGTATTCTGTCATAGACACACTACTGTTGCAAATTTGGAATTCAACTCCAAAAACATACCTAAAATTTAGCTACCAGCAGTTCATGTACATATTTATGTATATTTCCTACATAGCGTATCCCTCAAGTTAATCTTTCTCGAAAAACTCATATTGTTTTCACAAGAACATTATAAATTTGCAAATAATTTCCACGCATATTTATGGAAAGTACGAATTTTCAAGCACGAACCACATAAAGCTTGATAAAATTATTCATTAATAACATTTGATACATTTACGTTGGGTTTCGGTGAGACTCAAATATTTGGTAATTTTTTTGACAGGTGCTCTACGCGGTTTATTTGGCAAATATCACACTGTCGGTCGCCTCTCTGGTTATACCCTCTATGCTATTGTCTTGTATGGTATATTCCACGTTAACTGTCACCTGTAACGTAAAATGTCTACGCAGAAACTGTTTGACGGAATGTTGATATTAATGTGTCGTTGTGGAAACGGTGACGTTTTGATCTCTTGAAAATATTTATCAATGTGGGGTAGAGTTTTGATCTCTTGAAAATATTTATCGCTGTGAAGTATTAAATAAGATATATGGAAACCGTTAAAATTTTTTTTATTTAGATCTGGACTGATCAATGAACCAATCAATAAATCACTCAACCAATGTGCCTAAATGCTTTGAATATTCTCGCAATATTCAAAAACAAATTTTGAGCGGAGGCGATTGATAATATCTCCTTGACATGGAAGCTTCAATATAGCAATAACCCGTGACATGGATTGATGTGGACATGAACAGGATACATGCGTGCATAAATTCCATTAGCTGATCTTTCAGGATTGAATATTTCAAGGACGGACGTTCGAATCCAGAATGCGCCTGGTTGAAGTGCACTATTGAGAGCTATTGATTAACGTCACTGCCATGCTCAAAACAAATATGGCAACCCTTGACGATCAGCAAGCACGCGAGTGGAGTACTTGTAATGGAGGTAGCGTGAAAAAGAAAGAAAACATGGCAAAAAAAAGAAAAAAAAACATCTGGCAGGAATGTGAAATTAGGTTTGGAAATGCTTCCTGTCTCGGTGGGTAGTGTTCGGGATTTATGGCAAATGTCTTTTGATATTCTGTTTGAAATACTAATGGAGGAGTAAGAATATTCTCCATACGTTGATACAGGAAGCTAAAAATTGCCACCTCTAAATAAGCCACCCACGCATACACCAGTCACAACTGTGTTACCGTGTATCAATGGACAATGGTAATTTGTGTCGCGGAAGAAGCGCATAACGGCTTAGGTAAGCCTGTTACCCTTCATATCTTACTTGAGAGCTTATAATAAAGCAGCTTATGTCTTATGGGATTTCACCTAGTCGTACAGTGCTATCTGTTGTAACGAGATGTTCAGTGTGTTTCTTCACTGGTAAACAATTGTATGGTTAACATGTTAGATGAATTAAGCACACAGCACATGGTGCGAAGTGTCATTAATGCATGTAGGGGGCCTCCGTGGCTCAGTTAGTTAGCGCGCTAGCGCAGCGCAAGAACCCAGGATCCTCTCACCAATGCGGTCGCTGTGAGTTCAAGTCAAGCTCATGCCGGCTTCCTTTCCAGCCGCACGCAGGCAGAAACCTGCGGATGTGCGTGGGTTCTTTCCGGTTTCCGCTTACCATAATGCTGGCCGCCGTCGTATAAGTGAAATATTTTTGAGTACGGGGGAAAACACCAATCAAAATAAATAAATGCATGTACAGCGTACGAAACATGAGCAGTTACTTATTGCGTTGTCTTTCATGTACTTATTGTGGTAAACGAATGCTGTCTGACATTACTGGAAATATTGTGCGCAATAAACGTCATATGGTAATGGGCTGTTTCATTATCCACATACTATATGTTTGTTTATTTATTTATTTATTTGACTGGAGCTTTACGGCGTATTCCCAAATATTTAAGTTAAACGATGGTGGCTAGAATTATGGTTGGAGGAAACCCTCGACGATCCGCAGGTTGCGGACAGACCTCTCCACGCACGTACAGGCCTCCCCACTCTCCGGAGAAAAAGTCAGCATGGGCTGGACTTGAACTCACATCGATCGTCTTGGTGAGAAGCTTCTGGTCTTTGTCCACATGAAATTTAAAGCAACATATTCGGAAATAACTGTATAAATCAGCAGACATGAATATCATAATTTATAGTAAAAAAATTACATGCAAACGTGAATCACCAATTAACATAATACGTGAACCATATATTATTCCTGAGCATATGGCTTTAGAAACATAATAAATAAATCAATCTTATATTTTGTGAAACCAAAATTTATTGGAAGCCACCGTAGTTTGCAGAGTGGGGTTAACTTTCATCCAACAATAATGCGTTGCGAGAGTTACAGAGAGAAACAATCCCAAATGTGACAATTGCAAGGATCTTTCGCGAGCGTACTAAAATCCACTTGACCAAAATCGCCGATAAAAATCTATTGATACTGCACGACAATATGTCTCCATACGTCCTGGTAGCATTTTTCTACAGATAACAGCACTGTCAAAAATTTACAAAGACAAACGGAGTAGATGTACAAAAATATTATAACAATATAGGTGCCTGCTATAGGTTTAGCGCATTGGCCTATACCATTGATTTGCGGACACTCGTTTAGCTGTAATTTTACATCATGTTGACATATACTTGTGTGGCATTTTCACCTTTACAATACTTTGGCTTCAAAAAAAAAGAACACATTAGACGACCTTGTGCTTTTCACAACACTTTGCCTTGGTAACTACGCAACTGGCTCTACATTTTTCAATCAGAAGGGAGATGTTTATCTCCAGGAAACTGCAGTTTAGGCCAAGCTGCCAGCAACTTATTTTCTGTGAAAATACAAGTTTGAAAAAACTGCAAAAGTTATTGGTTAACATGGTCTAAACATCAAGAAACAAGAAATGTGTAAACATTTGCCAAAATAGAATTTAGATTTGTTTTCAGCTAAGACATAGGTCTATACTACAATTCAAAAAATGTTAGAAACATTCGGTGTCTTTAATTGTAATGTCTTTGACGGTTTATCATTGACACGGAGCCGTCTGATAAATATGACATACGGGAGCGTTTTAGGCGTGTTTTAATATTAAGTCAAATGCATGCAAACTGAAATTTCGAAATGCACCTTCACAACATTCACATGCGAATGATGTCATGCAAAATGTCGGAACGGTATTGGTGTGTTTTGATGATCATCATGACAGATTAACAGCATTTCTGTTTCATTCCCATTTAAACAGTCATATTTTCGAGAAAAACGAACTGAAATATACCGAACTTTTTTTTGTATAGCATAGGTATCCAGCAATGTATTTGTGACTAATGGGGTGGGAATAACACGGTCTTCCAGAAAGAACTAGGCTACAAAGAATACCAGGGTAGGGTGAAGAGAAGGCCCGAGTATGGGCTTCACATTCAATCACATAGATAACCATGGCACGCTTTGATACACATGCACTACAAAAGGATGTATGAGTAAGAAATCAAAGGTCGGCATTTCGTGGCTCGATTTAGCCATACGATTCAGTGTTATTTTTTTACACCTTTCGCGAACGACCGGGTACAATCTACGGGAGATCACCAGCCTTGATATATTCCATTCATCAAGGCGTATAGAAAATAGGAACGTGTCGTTTGGGATCTTATCCAAATAGATACATGTTTTGTTTGGGACTGAGTCATTCCCCTTGGTTTAGCGCACCTCCAATCCTCCAGGGGTCGAACTTAAGACACCCGGCTACCACTTACCACATTTTCGTCCCGTGAAATTTGTTTGCTTCGAGTACAATCTCTGATCCGAATGATCGACATATGGATGTGATATTCATCACCGACATATGAAGCGACAAAGTCTTGACTGATCACAAAGGCCTACGTTTATCACTCACGACAAAATTATCCGCCAAAAACATTCATAGATCAACGAAAAGTCATTACATGGTCATGTCACATGGCTAAAGCCAGTCAAGCTGACAAGAAACTAGCATAAGCGGAAGGTAATACTGTTTATGTATCTTCTTACAAAGATTTACATTAGGTATGTACTTTTTCTGAAATAATTTTAAAAAATGTAATTGCAGTGGTTATTTTGGAAACGGATGTCATGATTCCTGAATTATATTTCGACTTTATGTTTTGGGGAAATCTTAATAAACCAGTTTTAATTGTTTCTTGTATAAAATGGCGTATATTTAAGGCCGAGGTTATACCTCGCACCGGGCTGACGTAAGAGCAGGCGAGCTCAGATTGGAGAACGTATTTACCATACACACCTCTCATCTTAAGACCTTATTTCAAGGGATTAAAAGTCGTGTATATATATGGCTCTAGGGCGGAGTGAGCAAGGATCAGTCAAGTGGTGAGAAGTTGACGTCAGCCTGTAATCACTTAAGCTCATTTCGACATCAAAAGACACTCTAGGGAGTTCTCTGGCGCCTCTTCATTCTTACAGCCGCAAGCGTTTAAATTATCTCTATCATTCAAATTACACGCGCCAAGATTCCACTGCCAATTATTGACGTCACAGTGCGAGAAGGTGTTTTTTTAAGGACACGCCCTCTTTGCCACTTTCCCATCTGAATAACACAAAGTGAATGGTGATCTAGGCCAGGGGAATAAAAAGAGCGAGAACAGGGAAAATTCGAGATCAATGCGATACAATTGTGAGATAACTTGCTCGTTATTCTTCTGCAAGCGAGATTTGTGCCATTATTTGAACAGATTTGAGAAAAAACTGGAACGCCCCAGGTCGTGCTGCTTGTTTAGAATCCGTTAAGCTCTGCAATTTGTCTCATCAAAAAACAGCGACTTTACACAGATTTCAACTTTACGTTTGATGGTGTTCGACATCTTGAAGAATGGATCCAGTAAAGACATCAAAGCCATTTAAGTGTGGCCTTAACATGTTGGCCACTGGTGTCGTAGAACGACAAATGGCTTTATTATACGAGTCAGGGAATCTTTTTTTTCCACATCTCATGACGTGATAAGAAGAGAGAGTTTGGCGAACAAGCGTTTAACTGCAACGAGTTCAGCAATGCTATAAACCGTCAGAGCATTGCTTCAGACAAAGGAATTATTTCTGCCATTGTGCGCATATATATTTGATCTTAGGCTTAAATTTTCTCAAGCAGCCTCCGTGAGGATTTATTTATTTATTCATTTCATTGGTGTTTTACGTACTCTAGAATATTTCGCTTATACGACAGCGACCAACATTATGGTGGAAGGAAACCGGGCAGAGCTTGGGGGAAACCCACGACCATCCGCAAGTTGCAGGAAGACCTTCCCACGTACAGCCGGAGAGGGGCCTCCGAGAGGAGGTTATCGTGCTAGCTCAGTACAATGATCCGGGAGCTTCTCAACGATGTGATCGGTGTGAATTCAAGTCCAGCTCTTGCTCATGGGATGGTCGACTTCAGATGGTCGTAGTTTCTCCCTAGTTACACGTCTGCTGTGGCGTCACGCTATTGTTTCGGCAGTTGATTATTTTTCAAGAATCAACACTTGCGATTTTGTGGCTTGAGTGGTGATGGGTGACGACTTGTACCACCCGAGTTGTACCACTTGAGTGGTACCACATTAGTGTACGGTAGAGTGGGATTCGAACCCACGAACACAAGGTTTTAAAACAATCCAATATCCCGGAAGACCATAAAACCATCTCCTAAATCCTTTGTCTAACCGATCATAAGAATGTTATATATGAAAGGTTCAGTCGTTTCTGATCAATGTGAAATTTATTTTCTAACAGTTTCATTCTTCGCCTTTATTTCAAATACACCAAATGTTGCCAGTGTGAGCAAAGGCAGAGTGGCGTCATCAATTCTCTTAGGCACAAATATGAAAAGCAAAACAGAGTTAGTACTAAGGTGAACTGGTGGGTCTAATTTGTGGCATTCTGATTACGAACATTTTGGATATCTCGAAGTCAATGTAATAGAAAATCTACTATGAGACTTTCCCGGATTTTATGTAAGCTTCAATCAATTCAGATTTACATTCCCGCATAACTAATCATAGACCTAGTCACTGTCCATAATCTTGCACTAAAACTTCATGTAACCCCGCCACAAAAGATCAACCATGCTACGTATTATTTTAACTATGCAAATAATGTGGCTCAACCGGAACAAAAGAGCATTCATTGACGCTAATTGTGATGTAAGGTTTTTTTTTTAATAATTTGTTTGAAATGACACAGCGCGTTTAAAATGACACCGTTCCACGCTTTGTCGATTCTTTTCAAGAACCTGTGCCTGGTTTTTTCTCACCATAATGCTTGCCTCCAAAATATAAATGTAATATTCATAGGGCGTAAAACACCAATCAAATAAATAAATCAAATAGACGGTCTTAATGGACCCAATAGTTGACGCAGATGGTTTAAAGCGTTGGTTCTTGCCACTGTCAGGCCAATGGCGGATGAGGTTGCGATTGCGAACCCTGCCCTTGTAAGTTCAGATGTTGTATAACATGTAAATCCGGAGTTTTCATAAAATACCTATATATGTCTTTTGTGTTATCCGTAAAAACTTCTAAAGCAATGGCGTGTTAAATTTTCAAAGAAGAAATGGGGAAAAGGTATTATTTTGATGATAAAGAAGGCGACACTGAAACAGAATTGATCGTGAACTTTTCGAAGGATACTTGCCGCAAGTCCAGAAATGGCCTAATAAATTGAAGACATGCAGCATAGAGAGTAAAACCAGAATAGCGACGACAGTGTGATAGCTGGCAAATGGCCACAAGTAACCGGTGAAATATGGCCTTTTGTCAATTTACCTCAGTCAGGGTTTTATTTTAAATGTTTCTGTAAATGTATAAATAGTAGCAATTTACACGCCCCCTAGCACCATAGCTTAAGCAAACTTAGGTAAAAAAAATGCAGTGATATTAATTATTAGACGTCACTAGTGTAGAATTACTCAAAGTGTTGTCGGGCGTTAGAGTATCCATACTTTGCGATAAAATATGGTATTCTTGGTAATATGTGGTTCCGAAGTACCGCATGTGGTTGTTCACAAACTTGAAGACATACACTTTTCATAGTCAATGTGACGTCGTATTAACCATCAGAAATGACTACAGGTGTATAAATTAAGCATTCCTCAGAGCTGATGTCACTTCTGAACACTCACGAGCTAAACTCTCTTCCTACCTTCCTCTGCCAGGTCAGTGTGTCGCTGAGCTTGTCCCGTTTTCCTGGCCATCTTGATGAAAATTTCCACACCGTTTTGGTGACTGGAACTTATACACAACCCTAACCATATACAGTTATGTTTATTTTGATTCCTGGCCAACAAATGTTTAAAAATTCCGTTTCAAAATGCTGTTAAACAAGTCAAATGGTAGAACACCAGTTTCTATTTTATTTATTTATTTGTTTGATTGGTGTTTTACGCCGGACTCAAGAATATTTCACTTGTACGATGGCGGCCAGCATTATGGTGGGTGGAAACCGGGCAGGGCCCGGGGGAAACCCACGACCATCCGCAAGTTGCTGGCAGACCTTCCCACGTATGGCCGGAGAGGAAGCTAGCACACCAGTTTCCATGGAAAAACTTCGTGTCTTTGCATCCAGGTGTGACTAATAAAACGTAGGATGTTACGATTTAAATCCGAAATCATGCATGAAAGAGATGGCGTCACCCTGTCCATAAAATTGTTATAAGGGGAAAATGATGTTTAAATATTAGGATAAGCTGGCAAGGACTACTCCTTTTAGGATAATTAGATGTGTCATCATTTTGCCAGCTGTCACACTCTCATCGCTGCTCTGGTTTTACTATCTATGCAGTACGTCTTTAATTATATTTCGATTGCTAACATAATAGTCTGTGTCTTTGTTATCATCATGTCCAGTACCATGCTATTTCACAGCTAGGACAGAACAGTTAGGAATATATTTACGTACGACTACAACGCCACCATGTGATTTTTTTCTTAACTGGTTTGAAAATCTCCATTTGTGAGTATTAATTTTTTCCCTCTTAATATTTTATCTTACTTATTTCACTTTTGCCTTTTTGGTCGACATAGACGTAGCTAGTAATCAGGCCTCATACAGATTTTCCCAATTTTCACAGACACAACAAAATCAATACAAGTCGGTTGGATCTCCGCTATTTATCATTACATCTAGGGATTTTTTTCACGAGTGGAGCGGATTTATAAAATGACAACAGTGGGGTGGCCTGACCAAGTGCGAAGTGATTAAGATACTAATCTTTCAGTGGCTAGAACACACGAGGATTGGGTTTGAATCCGATCTTGGACAGGGATTTTGATAATTCCCGTGCTCGCATTGTTTGTGGAGCCTTGCGCTTGAAGATCCCTTATTTTTTACCAGTATGGTGTGCTTATCTCTTCTTCACACTTCAGAAAGTTGGTCAGCAACGTGCCGAAAGTCGACCGTTTCCTCTGGATACTCTGGTTTCCTGCACACACTCCTGCAGCTGACCTCTATCAAAAATTCTTTGAGTATGGATTTTAATAGCAATCAAATATTTAAAACAAGATTTAGTTCACAACGAGAAGCCAGGAGCCCTGTTACACGTGTACTTAAACATTTATATTCTAGGCTATCTTCACGCCCAGTTATGAAAGAATTTTCTGTCGTCAAAGATTAGACGTAAAGTGTAAGACGTTAAGTAGATCAGAATGGATAACCAGTGATTTATATTACTGAGTGAGTGCTTGGGGTTTAACGTCGTACTTAACAATTTTTCAGTTATATGAGGACGAAGGAAGCCTTAGAGTGCATGTAATGTGCCTCCATGTTGCAGGTCGGATTTCCACCGCTCTTTTATCTAGTGCTGCTTCACTGGGACGCCTTACCGAAGGCAAGTAAGCCGCACCGCCCGAGCCATTATACGGGTCAACCAGTCGTTGCACTATCCCCTAGCTTAGCTGAACGCCAAGAGAGGAAGTTACAGCTTCCTCTTTTGAGGCCCTAGGTGTGACTCGACCCAGGATTGACCCTGGATCTACCGCTCCCGAAACGGACGCTCTACCAACTATGTTATCTTGGCCGGTTTTAAATCATTGAAGTAGCCCCGCTGACTCAGATGAGTACAGCGCTACCTGGCTACATGTATGAATATCATGCATGATCGGGCTCTTCACCAATGAGGTCTGCTGTTTGAGTAAAAACTCTCGCTGTTTCGCCTACGGCTTTAAAGGCAAAGAGTACTCTAAAATGAAGCATATATCAGGTGAAAGGCCATTAAAAACTGTCCCGGAAGACATTGGGGTTTACTTTTTATTACAATTTACATAGCCTAGTAAAAATGCATTTGTATATTTTGTCCTGGCCTTTCTTACCACAATGGGAACAGTGACGTCACATAAGGCTTTCTTGCTATTTAAAACACATTAAACCGCTACATTTCATCATTCAATATTCATACACATATAGATCTATAAATGCATTCGCTGATTTGACCTTGAAACCAATTATATGAGACAAACAGTATAGATGTAACGTAATTAATACCTCCTGGGTCAAAACAGACTATCGTAGAATCCGATCTTTGAACACAATTATACTCGGCTAGAAAAATTCTAAAAACATAAATCCAACTATTTTTCTGGACAGTGTTTCATGTCCTTTCATCTGATATATACTTCATTTTAAAGTGGTCTTTGCCTTTAATGTTAAAGAGTCCAGCACGGTACTAGCGGTTTACTTCTAGAACAATGATTAGCTTCACTCATAAATGTTACCGCAATCATATAAGTGAGAAGTTCACCTATTTTTAATAAACAAAACAAATAAATAAATAAATAAATAAATAAATATTCATAATTGGTACATCTCCCCTAGCCTGTGAACATTTAAAAAACATAGTGAACACGAAAACAAATAAACGGAATTTACAATACATGTGATGTCATTGGGTTTTGTACAAGCTTCAACGTCTCACAAAAAGCAAAGAGTTGTTGAGGATGTTTTGCATAGCGGTATTGTTTACTTAACTGTTTTCAATAACCGAATAACCGAACTCTTGGAAAAGATGTCCTTAATAGGCTTCCATATACCAGTAAAGCCTGTAGAAATAGGTGAGAAGGCCTGGAGACAGGCACACACAAGAACCTGCTTTACCCTGAACTATGACGCAATTTGGAGAGCCCTTGTTCGAGCTAGCCTTGAGTGTTTCATTTGTGTCTAGCACACTGGTACACGGCGTAGAAAGGAGACGCTATGTTCATAAACTACCTTGTTCAGTGCTGCTAATCCTTCTACTTCATTGACATTCAACTCGATCAGTAAATCATTTAGCTATTGATTCAATCAATTAATGATCCTGGGTACAACAGGCCAATCAATTCTCCATGCCCATGTCGGTGGGTTGGTGGAGAGAGTTGATGAGGAAACGCAATATACCATCCGTCTGTCGTTGGATCTTGACAAATGCAGCAGGCCACGTTGAAGCTATTACAACCCGATCGGCCTCAGGCAAACTGCAGTTTTCCGAACAGTCGATGCATGTGTTAAAAAATACTACCTAATACATCACTGTGGAAGCCAACAAACACGGTGTGGCAGACTTACTGCGTCTTTCTCTTACATGAACTCTGAGTGAACTCCACGCTTTACCAATAAATGTTGTTTGTTGTTTGCCAGTAGGCCTAACCACTTCACTGTGTTGATAAACAAATGAGGTTATGCAATGTTCAAATCAGACTACAACTAACTGTCTTCCGCGTATATTAACCTTTTTTGTTTTGTTTTGAAACACCCCTTAAACAAAGGTGTTCATTAAATCGCTCCCGTATGGAAGCCGGTTTGAGCGAATTTTATTCCATCGTCCCACTGTAGTATCACGAAGTGATGGCGCAATGGTGCGAAGCGATGACACCAAGATACGAAGCGATGTCGCGATAACCATGGGTTCTTATCATAGTGACATCGATTCATATCATGATCAGATCGGTTTTTACCGTAGTGCCATCGCTCCAGGCCATCATGTCACTGGTTCTTACCACAATGTCATCGCTCGTGCCTTGGTATATTACTAGTCTTTTTACTTAATCCATGGTGCTAGAAGGACGTGCAATTGGCTACCATTTAAGCATTTACATGAGCAGTTGGAATAAATCCCTAACTGAGGTAAATTGACAAGAGGCCGCGTTTCACTGGTGACCATTTGCCAGAGACCACACTATCGTCGCTGCTCTGGGTTTACTCTTTATGGTGCACGTATTTAATTATATATTATTTTGACGTATATTTGCAAACAAACTATTGTTTATTTCTGTAAGTATTACGGTTGAGTCTTTGTTCACACCAGTACATCAATTAAACTGTCTTTGGATAATTTCATTACGTTGCCTTAGCGGTACCGTCTGGAGCTCTCGAATTTGTGACATTTAGTCTATGGACGAGTTGGAATTGGGCGACATATATATAGTATTATCTGGGAAAGCGACATTGTTCATTAGACAAAGGATATTATCCCTATGAGTGAGCGACACTATCCACTTGACCAGAGACCAATGCCGACCAGAGACCAATGCCGTCCACTGGGCCTGTGACTTTCAATGGAGCCAGCAGGCGTATGTCTGATCAACAACGTTAAGGAACGGGCCAGCATATTTACCCTTTGGACTATTGGTTTTGTGCACAGGCTCACCAATGAACCATTGACAGTATCACCAACTTTGCTATAGAGGTCAGCAAAAATCTGTCGAAGACCTCATCATGATCGTGAACTTTCTGTCAACTTTATCCACTTCAACAATGGCCACAACTTCATTTCGTTCGACAAGTGTAACTTTATTTGCGGCGAGAGATAATATCCACTGTACCAATGGCTCGATCCAACTCTTACATATCAGTCGATTCCCCATTTAGGAAATTTAGCGAACATCAATCACAAAGACACCCAATAGTTATACAAAAGACGAAATTGGTTAGCAGCCCATGAGCAAAACACTCAGAAAAAAAGCCCAATACGTCTGACAACATAAAATTGTAAACGCACGGTTACATAAGACTTAAATGTCCAGATCTACTTCTTTATATGTTATATATAGACTGTTTATTACATATGTCTGGCCTAGTGGCTAAAAAGGAACAAATTAATCAATTCTTTGTCATATGAAGGTTTTTTTCAAAACATTGAACATGTATTTTGCGGGAAGATTGAGTAAGGAAGATAGTGTCATGCGTATTACCTTGTAGAATCAAGAAGGGGTTCGATTGTAAATCGGTCATGAAAATTTGCACTGTCAGTAGTATGTTATTTATTTGTTTACTGATTGTTCTTTAACGCCATACTTAGAATTTTTTCACAGTACGCGATAGAGTTCTGGTGATCACTTACTGACAAACTTTCGCACACGTGACCAACAGATATGCACACCATATTGATGGAAGACACGTGGCCTTCAACAAATTGAATATATATCATTAAAAATGCACAGTATAGAGAGCAAAACTCAGAGCAGTGACTGCAGTGTGTTAACTGATAAATGGTCACAAATAATCTGTAAAACACGGCCTCTTGTCAACATACCAGTTAGGGTTTTATTCTAACTGTTCGTGGAAATGCTTAAAAACTAGCAAATATACACGTCCTCTAGCATTAACTAGTTAAACAGAATACGTAATGATGGTAATAGTAGACGTCACTGGTCTAGAATTACTCAAAATATTGTGTTGTCATCATATTTGACATACAGTCACATTAAAACAATGCAAAGGGCCAGGCATCGGGGGACCAAATTGTCCAGAATGCCCGAACGAGTGTCGTCCATCACGTAAGGCCACTAAGTCACTAAGTCCCCACGAAGAATGAGAGAACCGGATTGTACAAATTCCTTATCTGAGACCAGAACTGAACCCGCGCCTAGAGTACCAGAACTTTCTTTCTATAGCTTCTTACCCTATATGCTGGAGGAATCATTCACTATATAGCCATTTGTGAAAAGTTCCATTACAACATCGTGGAAATGAGTGGCTTCCGTCATTTTGGAGGAGGGCAAAAAATTTTTTTAAAAAGACAAGACAAAAAACATTTTTCACACATTTATCACTATTTATTGCACCATAATAATAGACTGTCATATTCGAGTAACAGGAAAAAACAATGAATAATGCTTTGTTACAAGATACGATAGGCTGTTACAATAATAAAGACTTTGCACAGTATGAAGTGCCTGTATTATTGCTCACAACGAACACGTTGTAACAGCAATATGCAAGTTTGTCGGAGACGATCTGCGTATAAAATTGCAGAGAGAGAGACATACAGCTATTTAACTTAAGAAAAAAAATGAAAACATCTTTAAACAAAACATTTAATATAAACCAAACTATTCAGCATTAAATTGGTTTCTATTACAAACACTAACGCACAGACATAGATGAAGTTAACATTGCACCGGTGTCTAAGTATTGTGCACTATTTTCATTCATTATCTTACTCATTGTGAATTGATTAATGTAACCATGTTACGTTTTCGCCATCTAATATGCGTTATTAATAGGTATGATCATTAGTTTTACTATTTGTGAAGGTGAGTTACTTACTGTGGTTCCTCCATACTCTCCATACTCACTCCAATTACGAATAACTCCAAATCCCCCCCCCCCCGCCCCGCCCCGCCAAATGTGAACTAGTTATTCAGAGTATCTTACTTTTGGCCCCACCCTCCTCCACCTAGCCATTGGGACCATCCTCTGATTAGAAAATAACGGTAAAGAAAAACTGGGGAGAAGTTTCCTTGTATTTCAGCCAGTATGCATTTATGGTAAACATTTTCTATTCGTGTAGTCCTTAGAGGTACATTGATTTGCTTTCTGTTGCTTTTTTTGTTATAGTTTTTGGTAGGATGGCGCAGGCGAACGCATTAAGACATAAACAAATGACAGAGCATGATGTTTGTTCTACCTCTACCATCAACATTACCTTCATAGAATCACACGTTTACGCCGCCTTCACGGAATCAATTTGACCAAACTGTTATACATGTAGATAAACGTTTTTCCTCAAAATCCTAATTTATGCTCACTTCTAAGGAAGCGTTTATTCTCCTCTGACAGGTTGTGGGAATAGCCTTCTGTACATAAAATGGTACAAGATACATGTTACATGACGAGATGATCTCGTGATAACTTCTCTTCCGCCACTGGTTCAACCCGGTCACGTTGTTAATCCATTCACAGTCGTAGCCGTGTCTCGGTCAGTAATAACAGCATAGAGATATCTGTAGCAAATGTGAGTCACTCTAAGGCCATGCGACGTCGAGTAGCAGGGACTGACCAGAAAAAAAGGTCGAGATTTTTGAGGGATCATAGGTGAAAGTAGCCTTTTTTCTACATTGTTTCAATGAACAGATTTTTCAGCACCACCTTAGAGTTAATAATAGAATGGACCTTCTTTCTAATGGAGCAATTTTAAATCTTAAATCGACAAGTAGCCGGACGAAGACAACAGAGCGTACAGTATATGGGATATAAAACACAAAAGCATTCGGCTTGTACCACAGAGTACACTCATGTTCATAACTTGTTTGAATCATATAAATACAGCCCAATTAGCAAGTACAATTAACATACTTATTTTATCAAGACTTGGTTGCAAATATAACAATATAGCATTATGTGTGGAAGTGCCGAGCTGGCGTATATACAGAGACAAGTGCACGCATACGAATCTCTCAAGTCAACGTCTAAACGCGTCGTGTCCACGTACATGTCAACTGCAAACATCTGCACGCCACATGTCAACATACCCGTCAACTGCCAATAGCTAAACGCAACATATATGTCAATTGACATCAGTTGCTCAGAGTTCAACATATATTTCAGCTATCAACGTCTGCATGCAACATGTCGACATATATGTCAACTGTTAACATCCGCATATGACATGTTCATGCATATGTCGTTTGCTAACAGACATACGCAACATGTCACATGACATATATGTCAACTGTCAATAGCTAAACGCAACATGTCAACAGATATATCAAATGTCAACATTTTATAAATACATAGTTATCACTCCATTTCACCAGACAAATGCGATATCTGCCATCACTCTGAATCTGAAATATCATCGCCTTTATAACCGTAATATAGCACGTTAATAAACGTCACCCAAAACATACAACGTGTCAGCATGTAACGGTTCAGAGGCAGTACCATCGTTAAACACTGTAACCAGTCTACAGCAATGACAACAAAGCTGATTAAATTGTCAACAGCCAGCAACAAGGGAACCATCCAGCGCGTTTGGCAACTGTTGCACCTTGTGAACATATCCGTGTTTTTTTTTTTTCTCGAATAGAGAAAAAGAAGTTGTACTCACTCAAAATACAAATACAACATCGAAATTATGCCCAATCAGGAAATCACATCACTTTAATTACAACACTTGTGTGTTCAACATAAGTATTACCCTGACGTCATATAAACATATGTCCTACATCACAGGCAACATAGTGAATGATCCACTACGGGACAAGGTAAACCAGAAATATCACGTGATGTAATGACGTCATGTTTCGTAACGAACGCGTCAGCTGACTTATAATCGAACTTACGTTAGCCAAAATTGTAACAGGGCTTGAATCAACTACGTAACAAAGGTACATGTATTTTCGTGGTTTTTCGAAGAGCCTGAACTGATGTTGCGACGTCGAGTGAGACTTGGGCACCCTTCGTGTCACAAAAAAAAGAGAGAATGGGATCAATGTTGGGATAACTGGGATAACTGGGATAACTGGGATAACTGAGTCAAGGAAAGATCAGCTGAATTATTGGTATTGCACGAAAAACAGACATTGTACGCCATCAGGAAGGATCAAGATCAAATTCAAGATCTCCCATTGTGACTTCCGGCTCATTTTTTATTCTATATTTGCAATCTCAAAGAGAATATCTGCCCTCTCCACAACGGAGTGGGGTCCGAGCTGTTAAGGCCATAGCTTATATTGGTGTGACAATTTTCATATTGTCTATGTGATTTATGCGTCAAGGTCAAGAGCTAATGTACACTATGGCTTGGACTAAAGTCGCTTTTAGGCAGGGAAGTTTATATTCCGTAGTTGATATAATTCAGGGCAATGTCCCACAGTGTTTTCGTAAACCTGTTTCATTGTAACAAAATATCTGCATATATTTTTAATGTGTGTTGCTGTAATACTTACACAAAACTTAATCTACGATATCTTAACGGAACACGACCCACAATGATCCCATACTGTAAGGACGCTTAGTACGACGCGCAAGGAACACATATCTCTTACTCTTTGTCTATTTATACATTCTCTATATGTTACACGCACAATAACAATCATTTACAGCAAGACATAAACACATATACAGAAGGTGAATGACATAATAGGTAACTACTGACACATTTATATATGTGGCAGTTGGGATGATCGGCAATGCTGGCAAAGTACCATTTGAATCGTGCCACATCACAGTAACGTTAAATTAGCTGGCCCCGGGATCACGAAGCGATCTTGGGTTTAAGTCAAACCTTCAGTCATTAAAATTAGTATGTTCATTTCCGTTATATTTTAGCTGAAAATTGTCTTACTTGCCCAGATTTTACATTTTCCATCAAAATCTTGAACTTGTAATGTAACAAACAACAATTTTGAAGTGGTTTGAAATTTTGCCTCAAGCCTAAGGTCCCTTCCCGGGCTCTCATGTTCAGCCCACTTTAGAAGGGGTTTTAACAGAAACCAAGAGGAGGGTTTCGGGGCGACAAATGCGGGGTTTCTGGCAAAGACGTCGGAATTTTCAAGCCAAGTAAAATCGGTAAAAGAGATTTGTAAAACTAACTGTAAAATTCTCCGTTACCAAAGTTTTACCGGTAGGTTTCAGATTTGTTATTATACCATAACTACAATGGGGCGTTCAGTTTAAACCGATACAATGTCATAAACTCTAGACATGAAGCTAGCATAAGTAGCTATGGTCGAGCACACGCTTCATATCTTAGCCAAGCACATCAGAGACACCATTCACACACACAATATTATTGGCTAGATAACATAGCTGAGTGAAAGAAGAAAAAGGGCATGAAGAAGATTGTAGCCTTACCTAGCATTGCATTAATAAATATGTCATTTGGATACTAGCTATTTGGGCGCGGTCTTCACAATATCATGTAAAATTGGAAATTTGTCAGAACTTTAAGCTTGATCTTGTATCATTCGTACATGTGACTGTAAACTTACACACAAAAAGCATTTGTGTTGAAATCTTGCACGAGAACTTCAGCACAAGAAATACGTTCCCCCAACACAAACACGTGTTACAAGAGAACAGAACACAAAATTGTGTTACAAGAGAATAAAACACAAACTTGTGTTGAACCAAAATAAGGTAAGTTATGCAATACAACAAAAACTTGTGTATTTTATTTACAACATGTATTCTTTCAACACAAGACCTTGTGTTAAACCAACACAAGATATAATTTTTCAAATATTGCACAAGGTTTTTGTTGGAAAGAACACAAGTTTGTGTTTATACAACACAAATGTTTTCTGTGTTTACAAACATGTTAAAATGGTGTGTTAAGAAACCTTTGCTCACTATAGGGACTGCTAACTATATACTGTGGCCTATAATTACCTAAGTGAATATTGGGTTTTCGACTTACGCTGGAATCTCGCGAGAGCCACGTGATTTTGCGAGCATAGGTTGCAACTGCAAGAAGGCCAGTCACTTTACTCTGGACATCTCGATTTGGCCAGTGAGTACAGCCCAGTTATGAATTAATATGAATATAAATTATCCATCTTTCTTTTGTATGTCTCTACAAAGTATTAGATGCATCATTTTGATGGAATGCGTTGGAAGATAAAAAATAAGATTCAAAATAAATAATAATCGAAAGGTGCAACCGTCGTCCATGAAATCCTGCTTAGTAGCTTCAGGCCTTTCCGCAATCTGTTGTTTGCACTCACAAATCTCATGGCTCTTGTGAGATTTTCTTGGAAGTCGAAAATCGTTTATTCTTCATTGTTCTGAGTGCGAGGAAGCTGCAGGTTTAAGCTATGCTATGATAATGCGTTTGTAGCACAAAATGACGAAAATGTTACACGTATATGGGTTTTAACTGAGGATTATCGAATACTACTGTACAATGAGTCCCTCTCTAGGGGCGTTGAATACGTCAGCAGCTTTCGCCAGTAGGCTAGATACATCAGCGACCATTATCGATTTAATATACAATGTTTCATAAAGCGCTCGGTGTTCTCTTAGTAGTCGGCGCTAAATGCATTAAAACATTTTACATGTAGAACTAACAGCAAATGGCTCTTGTTCAAAGTGCATTTAAGAAAAAGAAAATGAGAAAAACAGCCACGTTGATATGTTCACACGGCACAACTATAGGAGCATACGGCTCAATGCGATGAATACCGTGAGTAGATCAAAGTGATGTTTCGTCGATGATAGCGTCTACACAAACTGAGAACGTCAAAATACCGCGGATGGTGAGACGGGTGGGTCCCATATATATACGTCTGTGTTTTGTTAGTTCGCTTGCCGACATCCACAGCTCGAGACTATCATGTCAGGTATTCGTCTCTGAACGACGTGGAGAGACTCGTTAAAATACACCATGACAAGTGGCGAGCTTCTCGTAGGACGACATTGTCTGTTCCGCTGACGGCGCCCTCTACCGGAAGGCTGTCCGCGTGACGACACGGAGTCCAGGAAGGAGGTTGGCCTCCTGTTGCCACAACGGCCGTTGCACTCAGCGACAACGGTTCCTTCCGGCGAAATGATCCAATCGTCCCAGCCTATATCCGTAAAGTTTAAATAATAGGATCTTTTACAACAGTTGTTGTTGATTTCGCCTACAATGCTGGCGTTATGGGGATGCGCATGCTCGCTTGATCCCCGCACACAGCTGAGCGTATGCCTCTTAGAACGCGTCCTCAAAGTTCGTGTGTGGATGACTATCAGCGGACGCTTTTTGTTCAAAGATGGCTTCCTATTCCGATGCTGTTTACGTGTACGACCTTTTCTTGTCTTACGTCTGTTCTTGTTTGATTTAAAGAGAAGAATGGGTTTGACACTTTTCTTGCACTTTTTACACCGCACATGTAGCTTAAGCGGAGAGCTAGGGTTTTTCAACACCCCATTTAGAAGGTCAGAGGGCAGGCCGATTTTTTGCCATTTCGATTCTTTTAGTCGCATTTTCAGCGAAGTCAATAATTCATCGGGTTTGCCCTTGTCATCGACTGTGGAAATTCGCAAAGTGATGCGTTTGTTTCCTTTCAATTTTTTCCCGCGTTTCTTCAGGAAGACGTAAAGGTATCCCCTATGGACACCCACGCCGTCTTCCTTCTTTTTCTCTTGCACTTTAAACTGAAGAACGCTTTTATCGTTGATACCATCTGAAAAGATAATGCGATACAGCCTTAGTACTTATGCAGATCATTTTTTTTCTGTTGAGGTGAAAAGGACTAGTTTTCTGACAAACACACTATGTATAATCTAACACTCCCGTCCATATACCTGCAAAGTTATTGTAACGTTTACCTGATAATAAAAACATTACATGATAAGAAGGGATAAGACATACCGCTATAGTCTTCCAAAAAGCAAACACAATGTCAATATATCCATACTTTTGTTTCACGGAATTGTGCCGGAAAACTGATTATTTGTTTGACTGGCCTGTTGGAGTGAAGATTATTTCATCTTTATGAATACTACCTTTATGTCCATGACCTGGCTAGTAGCTTTGCTTATAGCTGTTCATATAGTTACAGAATCGAATTTCTTCTCTCGCTACACAGAGTGAACCCAGTGACCGGAATGACAGGGCCCTCAGCACCTTTTGCAAAGCCCATTTTCATTTCAGTCAAAATTACAAACGTCAGAATACTGATTTCCAGTATTAATTGAAATTTCAAGATATTTGTCTTAATATATTGTTATCAGGGCGCAAATTAATGTCAACATTGTATTTACTATGTCCATTGCAATAATCTGGTAATTGTGCGTCAGCCCACTCATAGGTCTGCCGATGAGCAAGGCCATGCACCTGCTTTGGCTTGAACTAGTAGACCTATTGTTTATTAATCTCACAGATTTGGCCGGCAGACGTTTTGATACCAATCCCGTAAGTTCCTTTCACCTGCCTGCCTAGCAAGTCAGAGCATGTCAGGTACTGGTACTTAATTAGATGTTTGATTTAGTATAGAAGGCCTTACCTTAACTTGGTAAGGCAGATAGGAACTTACTGTCACACTAGTAGGTTTGTGTACTCCTACACTGCAAATCCAGAGTGTGTTCTGGTTCGCATTTAATCAGTTGTATTGGATATTCCTACCATTGATAAATTGTACATCGCTGATGTTGCGTTACAACGCTGTCTTCTGAATTTATTTGGTGATCATCGAGCCACATCCCCGCTAGCTCCCCAACCAGCGATTTATGGATAGTGGCTCGGTGATGATATCACCTGTTACGAGGTCAAAACAAAATCATATGGAATCTCAACCCAAACATTTTTATTAAACCTTTCGAGATTAAAGGTGTAGAGCAAAACTAAAAATGCATGCGAAAGGACTCCGTGGTTAAGATTGTGTGTGGTGGAGGGCATAGGCTTTACATAGAAGAGTCCATCTTTACGAAGACGGCAATGTCACGGTAGGCCATCGAATGTGCACCAAACATATTCCGAGTTTTAGTGGGCTATGATGCAATTTCAAATACGTCTTTTAGGTTTTTCTGAGAATCCGTTTACTTTCCGGTCACCATAAATCTGAGTGTCACAATATCGGTGAAATGGCTTTCAATGTTTTTTTTCAAAATTCTAAATATTTCATTATTTTTAGCATTTAAACCGTTAAAGTCGTACCAACGCCTAACTTGTATTGAATTCTTTCTTCCACCAAGTCCCGGCAAGGTCACTGGCAAGGTCACGATCCACTCTGACGACACTCCGATGATGACTAATTACAATTTTACTGGAAAACTGATAAATTCATCTTAAAATTCCTATCCAGGGGACTCTTATTCATTGATCAGAGGGCTCAAGTTTTCAAGGCAAAGAAAACTCGAAAATAAAGAATATTTGAAAGGTCATTAAACATTGTTCTGGAAAACAAATCGTTTGTTTTTTAAAGAATGTTTCCAAAACAGTAAAACGTTTTTAACAAGTGTGCGGTAGTCTTTGAGTCCTTATATATGTTTTTCTAATGCTGTGATACGTCCAAGTGCGTTAAGTGGCAATAGCTGATGTGATGTCACTGGTCAATGTACAGCCAGAAAAGGCCACTGTCGAATCCAATGTTTTAAATGCACTTTACTAGAGAGAAAGTGGTCTTATTTTCCTGCACAATGTTTCATCTGACATATATTTCAAGCTAATGCTTCCCTAGACTTTGAAGAGCTTATGCTTACCTGGTGGCTCTGCTTTGGAGATGATGTCGATGTACTGGTACATGCCCGGTTGATCATCCTTAGGCGCCTTGCTGACATTCACTTCAGATTTACTAACTTCAGTTGTCGTAAGCGCTTCTGCAGTTAGTCCTGGTATAGTTTTCAAGCCAAGTTTTCTCATAATCCGGTCTTTAATTCGCTCCAGTTCAATTTTCTCCGTCACTGATCTGTTAAGGCCTACAATCGTTCTAGTACAGTTAACACAGCGACCGACGCCAGGGCGAGCTTTGTACAGCTGCTCCGGAAGTGCCGGTGTGTAGGATGACGTCACTTCCACCGGAGCTATCACAATGGCCACCAAACTAATTGCCAACCTCAGCAAGGCCTGGGTTGGCAGCATGTCCAGCGCTGTCAGTGGCAAGGCTGAAACAAGTACAGGTAAAGGTAAATCCACGGAATTTCCGCAAAAATCTGCTGTAAATCAAAGAAATAAATTGACAATATGAAGATGAGATATTGGAGAAAGGCTTTAGATAAATAGCTATAGATATATGACAGAAGTGTTTCAACGCTAAGTGAGCTACAAGAATATACTCCAGATTCCGAATCGCTTATGTGAATAAATGAGTGAATAATTGTTCATGAATGTTTATGAGCTAACAACACTTCAGTCACCTAGCAGCCATATCGTGGCGATAGACTTCTACGTATGCTCATTATCTGACAGATAATTTTAGTTCACATTCAACATACACATAATGTCCGTCGTATTCTGTTTCAGTAGAAGGAGATTAACAAATATCGTCCCTAGTCCGAGAAGTCGGCCTAAAACTGGTAAATTAAGATGTAGGATCGCATGTTATATATACAATATGTGGTACATTTAAAACTTTTAAGAGAGGGCCGGTTTTTACAAAGAGATGTACACACATCTAATGACTCCTCGTCGTTATGTGACTGATTTTTTTTTACGTAGGCCTACCACGTAAAACCCCAAGCATACTTACGTCCATACAAAGAGATGTTTGATAGAAATAAATATCTGAAGAATTAACCAGGTGAAAGTAAGAGTAGAGATCGCTAAAGCAAGCGTTTTGTCTTTGTTCAATTAAGGAAAAAAGTCCTAAAACTGTGTATTAAAACGTACGGAAAAATTGACCCCCTGATAAAAAAAATTTACACAATTAAAAATGAATAACAGAGCCTTGCGTATCGTTTAACTTACGAAACGAGATTAATGGACAACAGGTATTCTCTGCTCTTCACACAATCTTGTGGTGTGTTTGCGGTTTTGGATAAATATAGACATCTGGCAGGTGTTTTACGAAATGTTGTTGGTTTGAACGAAATCTGTCTGCTTCATCCACTCATAAAAACTAGTTATGTAAGAGAAAAAGTGGATTGACTGGTGGCACGTGCTCCTCAGAAATAAGGTCAATAAGAACTAACCGTTACGACATCATTATAATGCGAAATTTGTGTTCAACAGGAAAACAAGCAAAATTAACATAAACGATGAACACTAAAATTCATGGGTGCTTTCAAGTTTAAAGCAATAGTGAAAAGAAACAAATTGGCTCCTTTAATCAAGAACAATGATGATGGTATGATATTTTTTTTTTAATATCCTTGGGGCGAATGGACTCAAAATAGGGACAGTCGTGAAGCTTGGCGTCGAAACAGTCTCGAGCTCCTCGTTTCCGGCACAAGTGTAGTTTTTAGACACGTCTCAAAAAGAGCGTAAAAGGAAATGCACAACCAAGCTAATTGCAAAGTATGGTGGCGATGATCGTCACTAAATGCGGTTGATTCATTTATAAACTGTATCCAAATACAGACGAGGATTGGCACCATAATGATATATATATAACACACGTGAACAAGAATTCATTTACTTTGATGTTGTGTATTCATTTACTTTGATGTTATGTATTTACAGACAAAAGGTGATTCGCCACTGTGTTTATACCCTTATTCAACGATTTTCGCTTGCATAACCCGTATGACCAAGACGTATCCCCGCGTGTTTCGCGACAGCTTCAAAGTCTAAAGCCTGGGCTCAGATTGAAGTCTTGAGCTTAGATCTGTCCACTACAAACTATTCACTCTAATCGACTACAGTATTACATTAATAAACCCTGCCTACTTCATGAACACTAAAAAGATTGGAGTCCACTTACTGCACCTGTGATCATGCATCCAGAGCTGACCTACCTCTCTCTGTCCAATATTGAACTAGCAATTTACTTTTTTGCCAAGTCACTACCCGATTTCCATTAAAGTATTAAAGCTTCCATACAATGCCCACCGACTTCTCCCTGGTGACTACACTATGCCAACATTAAAACCCGTCTGTCCTCAATAACACTTTCCTTACTGAATTCCCTGTCAAAATCAGTACGGTCTATCCATCTTAGTACTGATTGAATAGTCCCTGCCCACTACAGCGCTATCCACTACACAACACAGTACTGACTGAATAGTCCCTGCCTACAGCGCTAACCACTAGACAACACAGTACTGACTAAATAGTTCCTGCCCACTACAGCGCTAACCACTACACAACACAGTACTGACTGAATAGTCCCTGCCTACTACAGCGCTTACCACTACACAACACAGTACTGATTGAATAGTCCCTGCCCATTACAGCGCTATCCACTACATAACACAGTACTGACTGAATAGTCCCCATCTACTACAGCGCTAACCACTACACAACACAGTACTGACTGAATAGTCCCTGCCCACTACAGCGCTAACCACTACACAACACAGTACTGACTGAATAGTCCCTGCCCACTACAGCTCTAACCACTACACAACACAGTACTGACTGAATAGTCCCTGCCCACTACAGCGCTATCCACTAGACAACACAGTACTGACTGAATAGTCCCTGCCTACAACGCTAACCACTACAGAACACAGTACTGACTGAACAGCCCCTCCCCACTACAGCGCTAATCACTACACAACACAGTACTTACTGAATAGTCCCTGCTCACAACAGCGCTATCCACTACACAACACAGTACTGACTGAATAGTCCCTGCCCATTACAGCGCTATCCACTACATAACACAGTACTGACCGAATAGTCCCCATCTACTACAGCGCTAACCACTACACAACACAGTACTGACTGAATAGTCCCTGCCCACTACAGCGCTAACCACTACACAACACAGTACTGACTGAATAGTCCCTATCTACTACAGCTCTAACCACTACACAACACAGTACTGACTGAATAGTCCCTGCCCACTACAGCGCTATCCACTACACAACACAGTACTGACTGAATAGTCCCTGCCTACAACGCTAACCACTACAGAACACAGTACTGACTGAATAGTCCCTGCTCACTACAGCGCTAATCACTACACAACACAGTACTGACTGAATAGTTCCTGCTCACTACAGCGCTAACCACTACACAACACAGTACTGACTGAATAGTTCCTGCTCACTACAGCGCTAACCACTACACAACACAGTACTGACTGAATAGTCCCTGCCCACTACAACTCTAAACACTACACAACACAGTACTGATTGAATAGTCCTTATCTACTACATCTCCAACCACTACACAACACAGTACTGACTGAATAGTCCCTGCCCACTACAGCGCTAACCACTACACAACACAGTACTGACTGAATAGTCCCTGCCCACTACAGCGCTAACCACTACACAACACAGTACTGATTGAATAATCCCTGCCCACTACAGCGCTAACCACTACACAACACAGTACTGACTGAGTAGTCCCTGTCTACTTTAGCGCTAACCACTACACAACACAGTACTAACTGAATAGTCCCAGCTCACTACAGCGCTATCCACTACACAACACAGTACTGACTGAATAGTCCCTGCCTACAGCGCTAACCACTACACAATACAGTACTGACTGAATAGTCCCTGCTTACTACAGCGCTAACCACTAGACAACACACTACTGACTGAATAGTCCCTGTCTACTACAGTGCTAACCACTACACAACACAGTACTGACTAAATAGTCCCTGCGTACAGCGCTAACCACTTCAGAACACAGTACTGACTGAATACTACTGACTGAATAGTCCCTGACTACTACAACGCTAACCGCTTTAACCACTAAAGAGTACCACAGTGGCTACATAGTTCCTACCCACCACACAGGTAACCAACTAAGTACTGCCCATATAGTGCTGATTGAATAGTTCCTACCCACTACGTGGCTTGCTAAGTAACCGCTGTTGAACTGTTCCGACATATATGCCTCCCGAAATGAATGTTTAAGACATAAGGCAATCAGATTTTATTGTGAAGAAAACCTGAACGAAAATGCTATCCGAGTAATACAACGAACTAATTTACAAAGCGCTCCTAAATCGTCGCAAGCTTCACCACATTTCTGGAGGGTTCTTGCGTATTGGATCCGATTGGGTTGAATATTTTGCCTCCGAACTGAAGAGAGCTGGAGCACTGGGCACTGTTTATATATGTTCAATGGTTTTTCTGTGTTTTGAAAGATGTGGAAATTTTCCACATGGTCATTATGGTGACAAAACGTTCTGTTTCTCCCGAATTCTGCCCGGTTTCCTCCCACCATAATGCTGGCCGCCGTCGTATGCGTTAAATATTCTTGAGTAAGACGTGAAGCACCAATCAAAAAAATAGACAAAATGTTTTGACCTCAATTCAAGCAAGAATAATTAAAAGCGTTGATGATCCCACTACATGTTAGTTGAACTTTTTCTATGTAGCAGACACCTGCAAGTTACCCACAATGGAATGTGATAGTAACGCACGGATATTGGGTGATACAGGCACGCAAAGTTTTCCGTTCAAGTTGACAAATTTAATACATAAATACTAAGAGAAATACATGTGGTCAGTAACATTGACATATCACTGTGCTAAAATAGCGCAATCGGATGTGCAAGCCGTCCTGAACAGCTCAAGTTTAATCACACTCTTACCTATGCCTACGTCTTTGTAAACAGTAACGTCATCTGACTAACCCTATGTTATACACCAGTAATTGACAGCGCAAACAAAAGACAAACAGGTTTTTTCCCTAACAGAGGATTTAGAGGCATTTCCGGAAATTCCTTTATCTCACAGCTTTACAGAGAGCACAGAAAGTGGGAGAGCAATCGAGCTGCGTGACTACTTTGTGATTACAAACGGCGCTGAACATATGAAGCGTGACTGGGCATTTTGAAACAAAAGCCGATAATGAACAGGTTCAGCATTTCACGGCGTAACACCGGTACAGGTTATACACACAATTCAGCTTCTATAACCTCCAGCGTCAGGGAATGGTTAATGGTCATCTGACCGACAGCAGTGAAATCTAGCTAGACCTTAAAGGGACAGGTTCACATTACCGGGTGTATGACTGCTGAAACACCCTCCCAATATACATTGTACTTCGTCTTAGAAATTTGGCTTCAGAGTTTAGCTGTGCGGTTACTTTGTAAAGCGGTTTCGCTAAGAGAGATATCTTTTAATCTTGTTTAAACAATACTATCTTTAATCGGGGTGTAACACAGATTCTAAAGCTGAAAATTAGTCGAGACCACTCCTGGTTTCGAACCATTAAACCCAGAGTCAGGCACCTAATCGCTAACGCTATGTGTTCGTTGATAGCTTAGGCCACTTGGCCAGCACCGCAAAATGAGAGTTACAGCGGGTAAAGAACATACCCTGTTTAATGATTTAAATTTTCACTTAAGTGTAAGCTCGCTTCGTGATAACGGGGTCAGATCCTGCAAGTTGAATACTAAAGGTCAGAGCCCGATTCCACAAATCCAAATTTGAAACATGATTTTAGAGCTCATTTTCAAGCCTTTTTCAAGTCAAAATTTTGAAGACCTAATCAATCTTATCTTAAGGCCAGTGTTTAAAAATTTCAACTTCTAAATCCAAAAACTAAGCCTTGTGACAACGTTCGAAATTTTAACTTAAGTCAGACATGTCTTTGCTAAACTGGCCCTGGATATTTGAGTCTAGGCGTCGCAACACACATACGGATGCCAGCCGTCAACCAAAATGAACGTGACAGGTCAATAATCACATGGCCAAAATTCCCCCAAAACTATACCTTTAACACAAACCACCAAAGAGCTAAGAAAGTATATAAAGTACGAAATTAGGTCAGATTCATGCAAAGAGAAGCAATTAACAGTTTTCAGTGATGATGGAATGACGCAAGGAATGTTCAAGGCAATTGGATGAGGTCAGATCACTTGGAGTTCTCGATGGTTTCATAGCAATGCTACGTAGACTTATGTGGATACAAAACCCTGATCGTGAGCCTATTCCAGAATGACGATAGTCTTGTAAAGCCTACATAGACTGGGCTACAATACACCCGTATCGCTGAAGAAATACGAGGTTAAGAGGTCTACTATATCGCCCCAACTAACTAGCTCTACACTACACGTATTCTTTAATTAGTGGCTGTGAGCCGTTCACAAAGGCAAGCCTTTGTCTGCGCGGGCTATCGGACCACTGATATGTAACCTATTTCCAGCTTAACCCGGGATGTGGTTGCTACAGTCGTTGTTAACCTTCAGTGTTGTTACGCTGGCCTAGATCGCTACTCTTTACTTGAGGACACCTTTCCCCCAAAGAAAAAAAGGCCATCAATCTTTGAAAGTAATTTTAATTTGGAGTGACCGATGCTTGCTTGTTAAAGACCCTGTCGAGAAAAATAAAGAGAAATGGCAGGAGTAGGCGATAAGGAAGAATTGCGCAAGTCCGTTAGCTTCTGGCTTTAAACGATATTACCAGTCATTTTCCTGCCACTGGCGTCAAGGCCGAATTAAGCTTATTACCGGGCACTTTGCAGGCAGCCAAGGGATTTCCATTACCAACGATGGCCAGTACGGAAGGGATAATCCAACCGCGAGCCGTGCCAACCAGTGATAAATTAACTTCCACGCGCGACGAGTAGCTTGAAACAGTACAAATTGATTTCCTTCGGTAAGAAGTGATTAAATATCATTGCCGTATCTGATGTGATCGTGCCTCTATAGCTACGCCCGTATCCCGGACTGTGCACCACCCACAAACCCTCTGGCGGCTCGTGCGTTACTTTCCCAAGTATACACAGAGTTTCAGATGCTGCAGCCGCCAACAGTTAAACTAAACACAAATTGAGGTCTAGGGTAGACAACCTACTCAGCCTTGGAGAATACGGATCGCGCAGATGACGAGCTGTTATCTAGGATAAATCTAGAATTGCAGATTAAAAATATTGATCCAACCCTTAACATGTACAAATCAACGGGTGCATGATTAGATGATTAAATTTTTTGACATCAACTACATAATGGTCTGGCATGTTCTCTATGCAACCGAATTATTTTATGACCTGTCTATAAGGTTATGTTATGGATTTAGCCTTTTATGGCCTGCCCATTGAGTGTTTTGCTTCACTGGTCGATTGAACGACATGTTAATAAAATTCTCCTCAAAATAAATAAATTAAACGTCAAACACCAAAATTCTCCCATCGGCTCATTCACTTATATGTTCAAACAAAGAAAAAAAAACACGCTCTGCTTGTCTGTCAGAAGTATTGTAATACAGTTGGTCCATAAGAACTTAAAATCTTAGTGACACATGTGTGGAATATCTCAAACGAACCAGAGCTCCTAGCAACACAAATTGCCGTCAGACTTACCTTTGACTGTATTATCTGAAGCGTACGTTACAAACGGGTTCGCGGACTCCGGCCAGATGGTAATGTATCCGGATAGCTTGCCTTCACTACTAACACGATAAGTGTGCGTTTCCGGCCCTCTAAGCTATCGACTCTATTACGCTTTCGATTGCCAAACAATGGCTCGATACCTCACCTCCCTCCAGTGCTGCGCAGCCAGTCCGTTCTCGTTGTTCCGTTGACCAAACTTCCCTTTGGGAGGCTGGTAAACTTTGGCGCTCTCTACACTCACACTCTGCATGTGGAGGCAACTGGTCCTCACTGAGTTTATATAAAAGAATAAGATCAAACTCCCACGCTCATTGCTGTTTTCGGCAAAGATCGGCAGGTTCCGCCAGCCTGAGCGTGTAACTCACAGTTGTTGGTGATCAGCCGACCGACAAAACAGAGTTACCACCATGCGTTCAAATTCGTGTGTGGCACTTTTATATAGAAATTTAATCATACGGCTTTGTCGGCGACTCATAACGCAACGTAGATTTACGAGGCTAATGGCCGGAGACTGAAGAGAATATGATGACATCCGTTTTAAGCGTCCTAGCCTGTATTCACGTGATGTGTTTCTTGTCTACACATGTCAGGGTTCGAATCCCATTAGCGTCGATTTGTTTCTGTCCTATCCACGCAATCATTGAAAGCTAATTTAACGCTGTAAACTACTGAAGATATAGTGTGGTAAGTTTTGAAATCATCATTATCTCGCCTCTTGTCGCCTGCTGATGATTAGAAGCTGTTGAGGGGAGATGTTATCCTCCTTATGAGACGTACGTGGGAAGGTCTGTCAGCAACGTGCGGATGGTCCTGGGTTTCTCCCGGGCTCTCACCTGTTTCTTCCCACCATAATGCTGCCTGCTGTCATATAAGTGGAATATTCTTGAGTACGGCGTGAAACACTAATCAAATAAATAAATAAATCCTTCTTATGAAGGTTAACATTGATGATAGGGTATCTATATGCGATATTCGTGTGTCATACCAACAGTGAGTGTGGGGTATCTCCATGCGATATGTGCGTGTGATATCAACAGTGTGTGGGGGTATCTATATGTAATTTGCGTGTGACGTATCAACAGTGAGTGTGAGGTATCTGTATGCGATATGTGTGTGTGTCATATCGACATTGCGTTTGTCATATCAACAGTGCATGTGGGGTATCTTTATTCTGTATGTGTATGTAATATCAACAGTGGGTGTGGGATATCTATATGAGGTATGGGTGTGTCATATCAACAGTGAGTGTGTGGTATCTATATGCGATATGCTTGTGTCATATCGACATTGCGTGTGTCATATTAGCATGTGAGTATGGGGTATCTATATGCGTGTGTGTCATATCAACAGTGAGTGTGGGGTGCCTATATACGATATGCTTGTGTGATATCGACATTGCGTGTGTCATATTAGCATGTGAGTATGGGGTATCTATATGCGTGTGTGTCATATCAACAGTTGTTTGTTGCGTAGGAGCTTTAAAGCCTGCAGGAAGAGATGTATACGCATTCCATTCATTTTTATTGATTGATGACAGAGAGTTAATTTATTTATTGCGATTTAATTACTTGCTTGGCGTCTCAAAATAGGGCTCATGGAAGCCAAGTACCGGTGAAGCCCATGGAAACCACCGCCATTCGCCATTTCGTGACAAACCTCCTGATTTAATGTAGTTGGATTCGACGTAAAGCACTATTTTCGACTTTCAGGCAATGTACCAAGTAGGTCAGTTCGAATCCATGTCTTACTGCTCCAGCCACGGCATTTAATCAGGTGATTTGTCAGGCATCTGTCAAAGGGCGGTGGTTTACAGGGCACTCCGATTTCCTCCACACACAAACCTGGACAGCATTATGGAAGTTAAAAAGATCTGTACGCTACTAAACACAAATCATCAAAAAATACATAAATAAATAAGTATTTGAAAATAAGTTTAAAAATCGTGATCAGAGGTGCGTTGTGTAGTTTTGTCTCTTGTATTAAAGTTTGTCGTGATCAGAGGTACGTCGTGTTGTTTTGTCTCTTGTATCAAAGTTGGTGATCAGAGGTGCGTCGTGTTGTTTGTCTCTTGTATCAAAGTTTGTCGTGATCAGAGGTGCGCCGTGTTGTTTTGTCTCTTGTATCAACGTTTGTCGTGATCAGAGGTGCGTCGTGTTGTTTTGTCACTTGTAACAAAGTTTGTCGTGATCAGAGGTGCGTCGTGTTGGTTTGTGGTTCTCCTGCTGAGGAGCGCCTATTACTGGCCTGTGCCACGTGAAGATATTGTGTGGTGAGTTTTGCCAGTGGTCAAAGAGATGACTATGTACTATTCGCAGGAATGCACGGTCACGTGGCACTGTTTTACAACCACGTACACCTGTTTGCCTAATAAAAATTTAATTACATTAGGAAATCTACAGCAATAAAAATCTGTCACTGGTGTTTGACTGTCATATTTCATTACTAGTTTCGCTGGGAAAGTCCATTGTTTTGGTGAATTGATTTTATTGAATATATCGCATGTGACGCTACGTCCTAAAATAAATCTACATCACCGACACACTCTGACTGAAACACTAAACAGTACACGTAACAATGTAGGCTTGGATAACTCGCACTGGTCGCGATTGGCGTCTCAGTGAACAGCGAACTCATTTGAATGCATTACTGCTCCAACTGTGAAGAGCAAAAGCCACCCTATCAGTCGCGCTTCTCAACCTACTAATTCCCGAAGCAACGGATTCAGTAGATGCAGCTTTGGCTGAGCCAATTCTTGCTTTATACTCCCCGGAGTTCTGAGCTACAATCGCTTGTGTTACACACATCAAGAGACATGGTCATTTATCACAGACAACAATCAGTCACGGAAAGACAACACAAATTCGAAACCACCCGCAATCCAACTAACGAAACAAGCTGATAAGGGCGCACGTGGGTTTCGTCAACACTGGCACAACCCGTGCCCACGAGTATAAACCGAACGAATGCTTTTGTATTATTGCATTCAGGCCTACTTCTGTCTCTTTTCCGTTGGTGTCACTTATCTATCCGTCCGTATAATCCTTCGGCGGAAGGCCCTGTCCGTTACACAGCCGTTGTTGCTGGTGAAGTTAATGGAATGTCTGTCCCACGCGTCCCATGGTGTAATACTACGTATATTTTGATTATAAGCTGATATACTGTGTCATCTATGTAAACTAAGGCGTGTCTCAATCAAGTCCCACACACGCGTTCGCCTACATTCCCAATGACCTGTGTCTGTTTCAAACCCCTATTTACATTCCTACCATACGGCACAGGAGTTTTGATGTAGTATGACAATGCGCATACATCTCACCCTGCCGTTACTTCAAGCATACACGTGTATACTAGCGCACGTCAAAATATACGTGTGTAGAGATAAAGTAATACACTGTTATAACACATTTATATTTCTATATCAACATTTCCTTGGTGCACTGCTTTTTACTGTAGATATACAGCTCTCTTCTCGTCGTAAATTTTTACAGCCATTTGCCCACTTACATACGCAAGGGGTTGTAAAAAGTACAACATCGTGTCATGTTTTTTCATTACCAAAGCGCTGTAAATCTGCAAACGTCAATCGAACACACAACAACATATATACGTACACTTATCGCTAAAATGAGAGATTGCAAATGGACGATGACTCAGTTTGGGAAACCTTCAGTAGGTACTTGTATTTGAACCTTGTATTTACCATTTCTTTGATAAACCTGCTTCATTTGTGTTGTACAAGTTGACAGCACATTCCCTGCTGTAAAATTCAGCCAGATATTGTCTATGTTTACAGCTAGTTTTATACAATATTGGCACGGAGGCACTTGTTGGTGTCTGATGCACAAATCGAATGCAAATAACAGAGCCTCAATTTCACATTTTAGTTCTCAGTCAATTTCCAAATCAAAAATCCGCACAAATCCAGAGAAATGCTACAAAAGCTCTTCAAGTCCGTTTGCCAAATCGCACAGCGTGAACGTGGCTTAAGATCTAGGCTACTCAAAACTACTGTACCTAATTTAAGATAAGTCATAATACATAAAGCATAATACGAATGTCGAATCAGATATTGCCACAAAACGCGCTTTCTCAGGTCTATTTCCAAACAAAATCTAAATACAAATCCGCAGAAATCATAACACAGGAGAAATATTTTGACACTCGGCGTTACTTGTTATGTAGACTGTAGACTGACCGCTATGTCGATCGTACAACGGACCCAAGGTAGAGTAAAACAAACAAGCTAAATACAAATATCCAAGAAGGACCTTTTGTAATTCACTATATTTCAAAGTCCTAGTCCATCCCAAGTGGAATAAAATTGATGTCATGATCACTAAGAACGCTTATTTTGTCATAACCGTCAGAGTGGCATGTAAAACTGGAGAAAACAAATAAATAAAGAAACAAGAAAACCAGACGCAGAAGTATAAAAGTGTAAGAAGGTGTACATGGTGTCTAACATATGAAGATGGAAAGAAACAAATTAAGGAAACAAAAATAAATAAACAAATCAGAACAGAAGTACTAAGGTACAAAAGTGTGTATACAACGTCCTTCGAAGAAACAGGCCAAGAAAGAAACAAAGAAACAAACAAACGAAGCATACAAGGAAAACAAATGCTAAACCAGAATCAGAAGTATAAAGAAACGAAGTGCGAATAGAGCGTCCTACAAGGCACGAATGAAACACGCACGCCAAGAAACACAATTAACAAAAACAAACAAACAAATAAACCAGAATCAGAACTATAAAAAAATAGTGCGCATACAGCGTCCTACAAGAAACAAATGAAACACACACGCAAAGAAACAAACAAAGCTAACAAAAACAAACAAACAAATAAACCAGAATCAGATGTATAAAAAAAATAGTGCGCATACAGTGTCCTACAAGAAACAAATGAAACACACACGCAAAGAAACAAACAAAGCTAACAATAAATAAATAAGTAAATAAATAAATCAGGATCAGAAGTTAAAAAATTACACAAGTGCGTGTGCTGTGTCCTACTTAGATGAATCATCATGGACACCTGGTGGATGACAGTTTTATCCAGTATCTGAAACTGTTCTTAATTGCGATTATGGGGCGAAATGGCTTAATTTATAATTTTATGACATGAACTTGAGGTATCTGTTAGTTTACGATCGAATTACAAATTGGAATTTTAATCTGCTCTTGTTGATTGGCTTCACGGGGGATATAAATCAAAACCCCAAAACAGCTATGTATCATCTGTACTTAAGCATGACAAACATAGAGTTTAATAGTTCTTCTTGCACATGAATTCGTACAATGCGTGGGAATGATAAAGCAGTGGAGATACTGAGCGACGCTGTGATAGATGACATTGCAACATTAGGACGACCTGCAAAGAAGGCTCTCTAGCTCATGTGTCAGCTGGCGAATATCATAGCATCAATTTCTCCAGAGATGGTCAAGTGAGATAAACCAAGTATACTGGAAGGATTATCTTCCACCTACCAGGCGTTCTATAATAACTTACT